>NW_020954576.1:19214129-19309973 GCF_900497805.2 Vombatus ursinus
TGCAGCCTGTCTTGTGGGGGCTAGATTCCAGAGAGGCAGCCTGGGCGTGTATATGCCAGTACAACCAGGATTTCAACAATGTCAGTAATCTTTGCTCATCATACCAAAAAAGCAATGTGTCAATGTACTCCTGAAGATTCATTAACATACAGACTCTCTGGGCTTGCTCACAAAGCAGGATTTGGGATGTGCTGGTTTCTCAGCTTGTCTGGCTACCTCTGACTGAAAAGAACAACTAAAAAAAAAACACAACAACAACAAGAAAAGTGCTCTCTTCCTCTCCCATGGCAAGAAAACATTGAAGATGATTTCTAAGAGAGTGTAATGAATTGATGTTTAAAGCAATCACCCTTTGGAGAGACAGTCTGTCTTCCATCCCCTTTGTTTTTCTAACCTAGTTTTAAATCACTGCTGGGTGAATAAATCACCGTGCAGCCTACTTATGAACGATCCCGTCCTAAATTACTTCTTGTCCTTCTTTTAAGAGACCTTAAATCGGTTACAATGTTTATATGTACACGTATGTAAATGCCTATATATGCGTCTATATGGATAGCTAGATATAGATATTTGTTTGCTCTCTCTTTCTTCCCTGCTCTCCTTCTCTCTCTCCATCTCTCTTTCAGTGGGGGATGGAGGGGAGAAGTAACGTACAAGCAGATGTGCTGTTAGATCTACAGGCTTCTGCCAACCATATGGCATCTTAAAGAAAGATGGTTGGAGCGTCTGGATTCGCAAAGAGTCGGGATGGAAAGCCATGTGTCGTGTTGGTACAGGCAGTTGTTTTAGCTCTCTCTAAAAGGCTTCAGGAGATGTGTAATGGAACAAATGGTACTGCAAGCCTCGGAACAGCCTTCCCGCTGCTGGAGAGGCAATTGGCCCTCAGGCGGGTACTGCTTCTTTCTCCCCCTATTATCATGTATTCTTTTTTCTAATGTACTGGAAACTTGGAGACTTGACTCTGAACTTTTTAACTAACAATTAAGTTTCTGGCTTCCCCTAACTCGCTGCACCCATATTCTGTCTCCTTTCGTTTATTAATTAAAATGAACAAATCCTCTGTGCTTGACGCTGGCACGTGTGCCCAGTCTACCAATTTGCTGACTTGAAGTCCTATTCTCTGAATCACTGTGTCACAATTGTGGCTGCTGACCAGGCTTTGGGGGTACATGTTTGCTCCCATGTTTCATTCCCCCAAACCACAGCATGATCAGATGGCTTGAGTTCCTTAATATGTTAGCCCAGGATTCAAAAACAGTTGCACTGATCATCACCACATATGTGGTGAAAGTTGTCTCTTTGCTCACGTTAGAGTAAATGCCCCATCAGACTTCACATGCAGAGATTGTGTGGACTGGGAACAAGATTAGTTCCTGTCCATGAGACCCATAAAAGATGCTGTCTGCAGGATGACCCTGCTTGTCATAGCCCTGTCTGCAGCTGAATATCAACCTCGAAATAGTGCTCATTAGTAAAGGAAAAGGATCTCAGAGAGGCTATCACTTCTTATCCATGCTGTTTGTTTTAGAAGCTATAAATTGGATGTTTGAGTTCTTGTGCAGAGTTTAGCATTCTGATTACTTGCAAAAAAAAAATTGCACTGAAGACTTAGAATAACAGAACCACATAACCTTGGAGCCAGAGATTTGGAATCCAGTGATATTGCAACCCCAACATCACACCTCCACCCATATCCCAATGGGAAAAATAGATAGATTTTTAAATCTCAAAATATTATTTATCAGTGACACACCAATCAGATGTCACTTGCCATCAGTAAGGTTTTTAGGTTCAAGTCTCTTGTTTTAAATGGGTAAAGGGGGAAGGAGCTGTGAGGCTTCTCAAACTGACTGGAGGTTGAAATGATTCTAATACCTTTATTTTCTTGGCCAAACACCATGTGCATCTCAGCTGCATTTGTAGGCAATTTTAAGAGATCTTCCAAAGTTATTTCTTTGTTTTATAACAATTTCAAGGTGATTGTCCATGAAAAATATACCTTTTGATCAGTGAAAAGCTGACACTGATTTCCTCCACACTGTAGATGACTGGATCTGAGGTACTCGATAGACTTTGAGTTGTAGTTTCAGAATAGCAAAATGATCAGTTGATTTGCTCATTTTGGTCAAAGAAATAATTATATTTCAAGGAACAAAATTACCCACAACCGCTTGGTTGACCAAACTAATCCAGAATAGGCAGTCTAGCCATTTGTTATATGTACAAATTATATCTCCCAAGACCATTAAGAACCTGACCTAAGTTAATACTGGCAGGGTGTAGATCATCTTGTACTATGAATCTCAGTCCTTTGGGACCCAAGCTATGGCCACCACCTAATTTCACACAGGTAGCTGTCCCAAAATGATACGGTCTCTGGGCACTGAGGTCAGTAATGAATTGCTAACATGCAGATGAAAAAAGTCAATGTCCCTGTGGCAGTCCTCAGAGCTATCCACCCACCTTGTGAATCAGCTGCCATCTCCTAAAGGAATCAGGGAACTTACAGTATATATCACTTCCTGAAAACCCCCTTTTGGCAGTGCAAAAGCATCTTGAGTTTTTGCTTTGTAAATGACACCATTCGTTAATCTGCAAAGGTTGCCCAGTGCAGACTAATGAAACCTGGTAACTATACAACCCAGCTCCACTCCTGGGTGATGGCACAGAGTCTAGAAACCCAAATTCAGGTTTCATGTCCAACTCATGCTTAAGATCACAGCATTTTAATGCACTTGTTGCTCAGGCACATTCTTTTTGTCATCTTAACAAAGGTCAGTTCAGTTTAGAGACTTTACTATAGCTTTCTTTCAGACATAGAAGGTTTCTTTTCTGTAGGGCAACCTTGTCATTTAAAAGCTTAAAATAGTGTCATTTTATTCTTGTGAATTCTTTATGGGGGGGTGTGTGTGTGTGTGTGCATGTGTGTGCAAATTTTCCTCATACAAATATCCCATCTCATATTTTAGCAGACATTTTCCCTTTTTTCTTTAGGGCTTATGTCATGCCCACCATGTTAAGGACTAAGATTTTGTTACATCTTTGTAACATCTTCATATTGGAGCCTGTGTGGGGAAGGGCACTATAAAGAAAACATTTGTGATAATTTAACATCTAATCACAGAATGGGGCATCCTCCTGCCCCAGATCTTCACTTTCTTGATTGTATTTGTGAGTTATTCTCTCTGCCTATCGGGAAATCCACTGCCATAGGGATTAGAAGCTGCCACTCAAATTGCTGGAGTCCAAATTTTTCTGCATTAGAATTTACCAAAACAGTACAATTAAACCGCAACATATTTCTTAACATTTTTAATTAAGACAGTGACTGAAAAATGTAGATTAACAGAAGTTACTGTTTTTATCAACATATTTTCTCCCTCTCCTTCCCTCTCCTATCAGCACCCCTCCTCCCCTCCCACCCCCCTCCTCCCTCCTTTTTCTCCCTTTCTTTAAATGTCTGATGTCAGTTTGGTCCACATGTACGTTACACACATGGCATTGAGGAAACAAAGTGAAAAATTCTCTTATAATTCTACGCCGTGTGCCCAAGCACCACATGCACTGTCTACATGTCGCTTCTTATGAGGTTCATGCTGGGAGTTTCTTTTTTAAAGGCAAACTGTTTCTGAAGGAAAGAGTTCAGGTTGGGCAGATTGTGTTATAAAATCTTGCTGTCTTAGAGTTGAATTAATATACTGATTATTCTGTGCTGTCTCAGACTGGCAGTGTATGTAAAGGTTCAACAGTGTCTGAGAATTTGAAGAAGGAAAAAGAAAGAGAGATGGAGAACAGAGACAAAGAATTGAGAATCAGAGTTTAGAAGGGAAACCGAATGTGACCTTGTAAGGGGCAGGGTCAACAACGCATGGGAAACTATTCAGGAAGGCACTCCATCAAGACTTCGCAGTGTTTGCATGGAACCTGCAAGGCTAGTTTTCTAGGACTTATTCAGGGACAATCTCAAATTCAGTTTGTTTTTAGGTTTGGATATTTTGTTTGTTTGTTTTTTTTTTTTTTGAGTAGGAAGAAGGGGTGGAGAAATGTCTTCTGTGTTGGTTTGGGGGCTGGGAAAAACAGTTCCCTTTTTCCTTCTTCCTCCTTGAATTAAATTCTCACAATTTATCAGCAAATCCACTTGAGCAGCTAAAGAATTTGGTGTCCTTTACAAAGGTAGAAATAAATTCACGGCTCGACACTTTTATAAAATCTGTCTGTCATATTTCTTTACACCTTTATCATCAAATATCTTTCTCTATATTCTTTTGACTGAAATTTGAGATCCAACACTCTCAGCAACAAATGATGATTCATTTATTTGTTTTCAAGTAAGTAATTAACAGGCAAGAAACCCAAATACAGTCACCCAGCACCTTTCACATCACTGGGAAACGACTTCCCTTTCCGCATCTATCTGTTTACAGTTTCCTCAGTGAGTTAATGAAGCCTTCATCTATCTCCTCCTCTTCTCAACTGCCACCTTCTCTGTTTAATCCCTTCCCTTCTGCCAAAGCCCCAGACCTCTGACAGTCCCCATGCTAACTGAGCCAGATGCTCTGTTCCCCAGCCCCCCCCCCCCAAACTGGAGGCTCATCAGGTCCCCTCAGCAGCACACTTCTCCAGACACAGGCAGCTCTGGTCCAAAGCCCTGCCAAGTGTGTCCTGTGAGGGAGCAGGACTGGCTGCGGAGCCTGGGGGCCAAAACCAGGCACTGGGTTGTCATAGACGAAGGGAAAATTAGGGAACAAGGGAGCACCGGACTGCCCTCAGGAAAGTGTCTACTTAAGCACCGGCCGAATTACTGACCACTGTGAAAGTGCTTGCAAAATTCCTGCGAAGAGGGAGGGGAGCTGATTTAGGAAAGGGTTAAATGGCTTTCCCTCAGTCCCATCAAAACAAAGAGCTCTCAGATATGGGTCAAGAGATAGATTTTAATAATAATTATGAAAGTGGACCTATTTTTTTTTTCTGTTAAAGGCTTACTGCGTAGCAAATCTGTCGTGACGTACGGATTAGGGAAATAAGAGATGAGTGATCCTTAGGGCTGCGCTTCTGTCCTGCAAAGAGTATAAAAGGTCTCTAGTTTGTTCACATGTATACACACAACCACTCCCCTATTTCTTTGAACAGAATTTGCTGAAACATTGAAACAAATATTTTATTGCCAGCATCAAAGATGTTAATTTTTTTTTCTCTTTCCCTCATTTGTTTCTGGGTAGCAGTTGCTCTGAAAAAGGAAAAGAAAAAAACAGGAAATAATCTTGATGGATGATTTTGCCCAGGAGAATCCCACGAGCATGGGGGAGGGGGGAAGAAAGTTGGGGGAAAGCAGGAATGCTATTTTGCTGCCTCCCTCTCACTAACGGGGAACCTGCTGCCTCAGGGGAAGGGTACACAGCACGACATTTGCCTCCATGGCTTCCTCTTGGGCCCTCCTTTCACGTGACTCTTTGCCCATAGCTACTTGGCCCCTGTTAGACTCACTGATGCTACTGGGGCAGAAGAGGGTGACACCACTTCCAGTGCTGGCCCTTCCTACCTCACCCCTGGCAGGCCAAGGAATGTGGACGCGTAGGGAGTAAGTGAAGGCCAGGAGCACCTCTGAGTAACTTCCTAAAAATTCATTTCACAGAGACCACAAAGGGGCTGATGACCAGAGAGGGCAACACGGTTTTAGTTAAAAGAGTACCAGATACCTCCTCGGCCACTGACCAGAGCCTAGCTAAGTCATGTCACTTCCTGGGCCCCATTTTTTAAATGAAGGAATTGAGGTAACTGGGTGGTACAGTGCTGGGTCTGGAGTCAAGAAGACCAGAATTCGAATCTGGCCTCAGCCTGGATTACTAGCTATGTGACCTTGGGCAATTCACTTAACTTCTGTGGAAGGAAGGGAGGGAAAGGAAGAAGGAAGGAAGGAAGGAAAGAAGTACTTATTAACCACCTAACATATGCTAGGCACTGTGCTAAATGCACAGTGAGGCTATTTACCTCAATGTCCTCATACATAAAAATGGAGATAAAAATTGCACCTACCTCACAGGGCTGTTGAGGGGATCAAACAAGATAATATTCCTAAAGCATTTAGCACAGTGCCTGACATATGGTAGGTGCTTAATGAATGCTCATATCCTCCTTTCCTTCCTCCTTCCTTACCTTCCTTCCTTCTTTCCTTCCTTTCAACCTCCATTCCTCCTTCCCTTTCTTCCTTTCTTTCTCCCTCCCTTCCTCCCTTCCTTTCTCCCTTCCTTCAAGGTGATCTCTAAGGTCCTTTCTAGCTTTACAATTTTATAAATTTATGATAATCAGCCTGTAGGTAGCATATTCTCTTCTCAGAGCTGTGATTGGGATGTGTGATTTTACAGAAGCAACACTTTGCTGAAGATCACCATTTGGGATACCTCCAGGAGCTTTGTAATAGACACAGTAATTCTTCACCTCCCGGGGCCAAAAAGCAGAATATATATTACAAAGAACATTCAAAGTGAGCTGGACATTAGAGTACTTCAGTCTAATAGTGCTCTTTATTTTACTCCTCTTTCTACCTTTTTTCTCCTATATTTAACTCAGGAAAAAAATTCCTTTTTTTTCCTATTTTATAAGAAACATTCCATAGACAAAAAATTTCTTCCCCTCTCTCTTTGATGGTCCTATGAAACATCTCACATTATGCACTTAAGAACCAGGTATTTCACCTGTAATCCTATATACCCAAGCATTTTGAGCTCTAATATCAGAAAGCTTCATTTGGGACAGGTAATTAGTTGCTTTCATTGTATTCTTCATCTCAAGGCAAGCCCCATACATACATACATGTATATACATGTATACACACATATACACACACATATATACATATACATACACATATCACTTGACTTCTAATATGGTTTAGGGGGACATACACAGCGTGTTTTTGTCTCTGCCCATTTTCTCTACCTAGAAAAATGTCTTCCCAGAGCACTAAGAGGGGCAATATGGCCTAGGGGATAGAGGGCCAACTTGGGGGTCAGGAAGACTGAAGTTCAAGACTTGCCCTTCATCCATAGGCAAGTCACCTGACCTTTCAACATCCCAAGCAAATTTCTAATACCATGTAAGTTGCAGATGAGTTTCCAGTCTTCATTGATTGAAGGAATTTTTGCAATAGGACACATTAGCAGGTCTGGACAAAGTAATAATTTTTCACTTTTCCAAAATGAATCCTTTTAGATGCAGATTTCCCTGCAAATCTTACAAAATAACTTAATAGAAGAGTTCTTTCCCCCATGCTTCTATACACATTGCTCTGTAGGTATTTGTCTCTTCAGCAATTTGATTCTGTTGAATTCCAAATAAGCCTGTAAGCAGGACCAGTCCTTCCTGATCTACCACGAACCCTCTGTCTGGAAAAATTATACAATCGTATTATCATAACACTTAGAGCCGTGTAAGGACCCCCTTTTTACTAAGTGATTTATTACTCGTAGCAGAATTCCTTTGGCTGCCTGTTTTATTTCTGAGACACACTCTCTGTTCAGCTCAATTGGTCGCCTTCAGTTACCGTGGCAACCAGCAGATGGGGTTCTTTGACAAGGGTCAGCAGGGAGGCTGCCTCAGCGTAGACAGGAAGAGCCGCTAAATCAGAAGCTTTCAGTACCACCAGTGCTACCGCAGACAGCCAGGAGTAGTTATCAGATTACTTGTATTAAAACCCAATTAAGAGGCGTGCCAGAGCAGGCAGCCCGGGTGATCGAGTTTGGTGATGGAGAGGCTGTGGCTGTGCTCTGATTCCACTGGGCCACGGCAGCCAGGTGGGCTCGGCTACAGACATCAGCCGACTGCACAAAAGCAACCCTGAAATGACAGAGCTTCTCCTACCAGTACGGGGCTTGTTGGTATATCAAGGACAGGACGTGAACCCCAGCCATGGCGGCTGAGATTCCCCAAGAGCTCAGGGGCCATGCGACCTCCCCAGGAACCCACCAGGAAGGTCCTCAGGGCATCAGGACAGGGCCCCAGGCATCTTCTCTTAGGATCATAACCACTTCACCTGGCACTGGCAAAACTGAACGTGAGGCTATTATTTTAGATCACCTTATGTTAAGGGTGGGCATTTTCTTCTCTCTGTATTCATTCCACTTGTGATTTTGTTAAAGATTATGTTTACTAGGTTTTTATTTTAGCAACAGGCCACTCTCTCTTCTGACTTGTGGGATTTTCTTGAGAAATGTAGAAGTAGTTAGATTTGGCTTTGCTTTGATGACTTCTAAGGTTCTTCCAACTCTAAAACTATATGAAATATCAGGATTTGACTGTCCTCAATTGTAATCTCCCCAAAGGCAGGGACCTGGCAGTAAGTTATTTTTGTATGTCCCCCAACACCACATAGGACTTTGCACATAGTAAGTGCTTAAAAAATTACTATGGAATGAATTTTATTGTGTCTGTCAACCAACAAGCATTTATTAAGCACCTACTATTCATTGAACACTTATGAGGGAGGCAGTGTGTGACACTGTGGGTGGAGAACTGGGCCTGGGAGTCAAGAAGACCTGCATTTGAGACCCACCTCTGACACATACTGGCTGTGTGACCCTGGGCATTTTTACTTTCTCCATCCCCCTAGGCAGTGCTCTGTCACTCTGGGTTACAAAGCAAATACCCATGTGCATTAGTAGAAGGAATTTCTTTACTGACATATCAGTGAACTCAAAGGTCCAGTCCAAATATTCTGGGCACATTTGTATCCCAAATGAGAACACAGTAAATGAGGATGCAAAGGCAAATCCATGAGACAACCATCATAAATGTATTTGTGCTTCTGCTCAGGAAAACTCACCCACTACTCCAAATGTATTATGAGTTCTGTTTCTATTGGGAGGTTATATTGCAATGTGGATGTTTAACAGGTGTATGAAGCTGTGACAATAACAAAAATAGTTATAATTATTACTATAAATGCTTTAATATATTGCCCTAAGGTTTGCCAAATGTTTTACATACATGAGCTTATTTGACCCTGATAGTCCTGTCAGAGAGGCACCATACTAGTGGTATTAACACACAGTTAGTAAGTATCTAGACTACAGTCCCAATCAGGGCTCTTGCCGCTACACCGTGCTGTGTCTCAATTGTATATTCACTAATGACTTAAAAAAAAGATAACTGTTGCCTCCATGAAGTCACATACTTAGAAGGATTGTGATGCTTCCGTTCAATTCAGCTAACATTTCCTAGAGCTTACTGCATGGGAGGCACTGTCTTAGTACTGGGAAGACAAGTGTATTTACTGACATAATCCTCTCCCTACAAGAAGTCTCCAATCTAGTGGGGGTGACATACATATAGATATGGTGCAATAGCGACCTAGAGAGCCTTACGTCATGGAATTGGGTAAAGGTGTGTTCAGATTCCGCCTTAGACACTTACTAGCTGTGTGATCCTGGTAATGTCAGTCAGATTCTCTGAGCCACAATTCCATCATCTATAAAGTGAGGGTAATAGTAGTACCTACCTCACAGGGTTGCTGAACATACGTACAGTGTATTGCAAACCCTAAAACACCATATAAATGCTACCAATGTCTTATAGACAATGTGTTTTAGGAAATCTGAAGACAGAAAACTTTTCAGGTGGAGAGATCAAAGAAGGGTTGATGGAGGGGGTGTCTTAAAGAACTGATCCTTAGAGGAAGAGAAGGATTTGGACAGGCAGAGATGAGGAGACAGCTCATTCTAGGTATTAAAGACAACCTGCACAAATACATGGAGGGAAGAAACAGGCTCAGAGAAGAGCTACTAGTCTGAAACATAGGGTGGATTAAGGGGTTGTTTTTCAGTCATTTGGTCATTTCTGACTCTTCATGACACCGTGGACCATAGCATAGAAAATCCGTGGGGTTTTCTTGGCAAGTTAGCTGGAGTGATTTGCCATTTCCTTCTCCAGTGGATTAAGGCAAACAGAAGTTTAGTATCTGAGGCTGGATTTGAACTCAGGTCTTCCTGACTCCAGGGCCAGTGCTCTATCCATTGAGCTTCCTAGCTACTTCTGGATAAAGATGGTTGCAAAGATGCAAAATAAGGCTAGATGGTTAAGGAGTGTGCGTGAGCATGTGTGTGTGTGTCTTTTATCCTATATAACAAGGCTGTATCTGATCTGTGCATTAGAAACTAATGAAACTAAGAGGTGGAGGTGAGGAGAAGGTGCGTTCCAACATGAGATGCAATCCTTGCAAAGGTACAGAATCAGGAAATGGAATGTCATGGGTGAGAAATAGCAAGAAGGTCAGTTTGGCCAGAAGGTAGCGTATGTAAAAAGGAATAATGATGGGAAGGTGTGTTGGAACTAGGTTGTGAAGGGTTTTAAATGCCAAACAGAGGGGTTTGTAGTTGATCGTAGGGACATTTAGGAGCCACTAGAGCTCATTGAATAGAGGAATAACATGATCAGACTTGTGCTTTAGGGGTATCATTAGAGCAGCTGTGATGGGGTGGAGAGCAGTGAGATTTGAGACGAGGAGATCAACGGGGCGCTATTGCTGCTGCAGCAGTCCAAGCAAAGGTGATAGAGGCCTGAACGACTTCAGAGGAAAGGTACTTATCCAGAATGATCGTGCCTTGTAAGAACTGTGACCAGAGCCCACCCTGGGCACGTGGAAGTCTTCAAAGTATGTTCAGTGCCACCCGACCTCTTCTTCCTCAGTCATTTCTTCCTCTCTGCGCTATTCCTTCCCTTTGAGGTGCCCCCTCCTCGTGCTTCTCTTTTCTCCTACTTCCCCCTAATTAACAAAAAGCATTATACAAATTAAGTCATTTTTTTTTTTTTGGCTAGGCAATGGGGTTAAGTGACTTGCTCAGGGTCATATAGCTATTAAGTGTTATGTGTCTGAGGTCACATTTGAACTCGGGTCCTCCTGAATCCAGGGCTGGTACTCTATCCACTGCACCACCTAGCTGCCCCATCAATGTGCTTTCTCAGAAGGAATTCCATTTTAAATTTATCTCTTAATTGTGGAATAAAAGCCCGTATCCCTTATTAGACAGATTTCCTGCACTTGAAAGCAGGGGAAAAGGTTTATTATTACACAGCTATTTTTCCATCTTCTCCTCAGAAAACACACTGCAAAAGCATTTTGCAAGTATGTAAGACTGACCCTATCTCTGGTGAATAGAGGGATTTGATAGGATAGCAAATGAAAGTGGAAAGAATTATGACACACTCATGAATCTAATTTCTTATAATTAAAGATCAAATGATTTCCAGAATTGCCCATCACATGTTACCTATTCAAGTAATCACTGAACAAAGTTGGATCTGGGCATTAGGAAATCTGATATCAACCATGTGAAACTACTTTCACCTTTGGAATGATACTCTGGGTCTAGAGAGTTCACCAGAGCAGTGGTTAAATTCAGGTACTGAAGCAGTAGTCATCCTTGTCCACTTTCACCACTTGTGCATGGCTTTTAATTCATTAATTGAAATAATGTGAAACTAATAATTTTTGAGTCTCAGAATAAAATACGTTATTTTGAATTAATGTGATTTCTTCATTGAAATTCATCACATCACAGGCAGCTTTATGTCTGCTGGGATTTCATTATTGGTAATAAATCAGTCTGGAAACCAATCAATCAGTCAGTCAACAAGCATTTAAGGTTTTAAGTACCTATTGTGTACTAGGCACTGGATTTAAAAAAAAAAATCAAAAGTCCTTGCCCTCAGGCAGCTTACATTCTATTGGAAGAGACATCACTCACATGTGTATTATAAACACAACAAATACAAGATAATATTGCAGATAGAGGAAGGGGAACGGTCAAGAAAGGCTTCATGTGGATGGTGAGAGAAATGATTATTTCTTTCCTGTATTAATAGCCAGTTATTGAATTAGGACTAAAGTTTTTCTCTTTCCTTTTCCTCATATAGAAATCAACCTCTGTAGGCTATTCAGATAGCCTTTGAAGTACAGGGCTGATACTGAGATGAAATATTGGGGCAAGATGCAACCAACTGGGAAAGTTTAGATCTAATCAAAAGGTAAAGAAATTTTAGTTTAGGTGAATTGGTGGATTCCAGCCCATTGTGTTTTAGTCAGAGAGGTCTGGGTAGAAGTAGATCCCCCCTTTCGTCTAGATTACCCTAGATAGGATGTTAGGTGTATTGATAAGTCTCTTGTCCAACATAAGTCTCTTTGTCACCAACTAGTTTACGTCAGCCCAAGTTAAGTAACTTTAGAGTTAGTGCTGAGTGTCGTCCCCCAGACCTTCACTAGAATAAGCCTGCCTCATTATAATATTCATTCTCTTATTACTTGTTAACCAATCAGAGTTGATTTTCACACTCTTCCCAAGGGCATATTAATGTTGAGTGGGTTCCTTGAGGAGTCTTTGGCATTATTCACTACCATAATTAATAAGATGATTAATTACCCAGAAATTATGTCTCTTGAACTTTTTATATGTCACAAAGGTCATACTTAAGCTGATCCTAAATGGAAGCTAGGAATTCTGAAGGGGAGAAGTGAGGAGAGAATGTTCTTCAGACTTTGGAGACAACCAGTACAAAGGCATGGAGATGAAAGATGGAATGTGAGGAAGAGCAAGAAAGATAATATGACTAAACTGTTGAGTTCGTGAAAGGGAGAAACACATAAAAAAATGCAAGAAAGCTAGAGTGGATCTAGGTTGTGAAAAGTCTTAAGTGCCAAGTAGAAGAATTTATGTTTTAGCCTAGAAGTAATAGGAAGCTATGGGAGTTGATAGAGCAGGGGTTAGATGAGAAAAGGAGCAGATTGATTCACCTTTGTGTTTATCTAATGTAAAGTAAAAGATAAAAAATAAAAAAAAAATTCATGGAGGCACTTTCTCTACTGGCAGGAAGAAAGCCAGATGTCTCTACTTCTGGTGACCGTGCAGTTTACTAAGACCTGTAATCCGTAATGAATTAAAGCACAGTTACATCAAAGAAGAAGCTAAGCCATGTGGATTTAATACCTAAATGAGAACTGTTAGATTCCTTACTAGTTTTGTTGTTTGTCCTCCACAAAGTGATACCGTAGATGGGGGAAAGATTTTCATTTTGATGAGGACAACTGCCTCTCTACTCCACTCTGTTTCCAAAATAAAGCTCTCAGGAAAGCACTTTGGAGAAGAAAATACATTCTGTGACGGGCATAGATCTCATTTTTCCCATTCTCCTAATGTTGTTTCCTCCTGTCAGAAAGCATCAGTTTAATACTGGGACATTCCTGCAATTAAACAAAGTCCAAACTTGCGAAACAGGTTAAATTGGGAGTGACTGTTTTCTTTACCAAAAAATGAATTCACCATCGGGTTCCTTTAATGAAGGGGCAAACTGCTCTTGTGCTTTCAAAAAGGAGTCAGTTTGCAGACATTTGATTTATACGGAACTTTGGAGTAATATGTCTGTTACTTAAAGCAAGACACATCTATTCTGTAGTCAAATGTATGTGTGTGAACACGTGCACAGGTTTGTTTCTGACAGAATCCACACCTGCAACTTTGCTGCAAAGACAAACACTTCAAGCTCTCTCCGGTGTCCCATCGAGCCCCGAAGTTTGATGATTCCAGAATCCATTATTTGGGATTGTCCATGACTCCATTCTTCTTCATTATTGCCCCCAGTGATGAACAGGGGAAAATCCTATGTTTGCAGTCAGGAGACCTGGCTTAGAACCTGGCACTCACCTTGAGAAAATGATAAGTTGAATGACCATGGGCAGATCAGTTAATGTCTCTGAAGCTTTCCGTTCCCTCTGATGTTAAATGGGGGTGGAAAATACTTTTTACCAACTAGCTCACAGGGAAAATAATCACTTTGGAATCCTTGAAGGGCTACATAACTCCTGGTTGTTATTTCATGCACATCTACAGTTTGCAAAACCTAGGACCGCTTGCAAACAGTACGTGGCACACTCTTTTCCTTCCTGATGTCGATGACCTTCTCACTGAGCAGCCTGATTGGTCTCCATACACTCACCTGCTAGACTGGCTACTGTTGTTTCCTATGAGTTCACAACTGTGCTACCTTATTTGCAATCTTGCTTCTGCATGTCTTTATTTTTTTTTTAAACGGTCAGATGTCTTGAATTGGAAAAGCCAGTCCTCTCTCATACGTGGTATAGTGGTATAGAAAATGTCTGTTATTGTGCACTGGTTGACCTGTGTTGGGCTGCAAGACGTCATGTTGTGGAGAAAGCCCACTATGCCAGGATCAGATGCCTGCCCTGAGCCACAGGAGTGTGGGACATTGAGGGCAGTGGTGGAGGCACTAGGTGATCTGATGATTTCTGTCTTTTCCTACTCTGGAGGTCAATTCAGTAGAAGAAAAGCATTTACTAAGCTCCTACTCTATGCGAGGCATTGTCCTAGGTGCTGGGGGTACAGAGACAAAAATTAAACTGTCTATAATACCCTCAGGGTGCTTCAGTTTTCTGGGGGTGGGGGAGGGAGGAGGCAGGGGAACAGCACGTCTATAGAGAATGAAATACATGATACAAGATCCTAGATTTAGAGTAGGAATGGGACCTAGAGGTAACCGAGTCCAGTCTCCTCATTTTACAGATAGAAAAACTGATCTTTAGAGATTTGCCCAAGGTCACACAGCTAGTAGGTGTCAGAGGTAGGATTGGAACCCAGGGATTCTTGACTCTCAGTGCAGCACACTATTCACTACAGCATGCTGCCTCTTATATATACAAAGGAATAAATAGGATAGGGCACATAACTAATATGAAATGCATTTAAAAACAATAGAATGGGAGTTCCAGAGAGCACAATAAAAGGACAGGGAAGAATAGGCTAGGGACACTCGCGGGATGAGGGTGACATGGATGAGTGGGAGGGCGTTGGGGTGTGGTGGCCACTGAAGGGGCCTCTGCCTAGTCAGCCCACGATCATGTGGGGTTCTTTTTGTTTGTTTTCTTTTGTTTTGATTTTAACAGAAATAAAGGTAATACTGACTTATCAATTCCTGAATAACAGGTGAAAGATCAAAGGAGGGGAAGATTTAAGGCACATGCTTAGGGTGGCATGTTTTAAGTACTTACTGTCCAATCACCAACCAGTTTTCCTCAGCCTGAGGCTTACTCCACTAAGGTCATCTCTCCCAGAATGGATTGCAGGAGGCTCGTTGGGTTTGGACTGGTGGCTGATGTGAAAAGAGAAGCGGGGCAAGGCAGATGAGTAGACCCTGGACCTGTCTGGTGGTTGAAGGAGTATCGGAGTCTTGGAGTGTAGCCCAGAAGAAGATAAGTGCATCACGGATAAATACAAAACGTCATACAAGTTAAGGAGAGAGTCAAAGTATATTCAGGAAGCCTTCTTGGAGAAGATGGCCTTTAAGGGGGACTGGAAGAATGAGTAAGATTTGAGCTTGTAGAGTTAGTGGGGAAAAGCATTCCTGGCATGTGAGCAAACGTGGGTAACTCATAGAAAGGAGGAGTAGTGAGGGAAATATGCACAAATACAAGTAGTGTGTGTGATATAAGATAGGTAGGAGCAAAACTGATGTCAGGAGTTTGGAATTATTTTTTGGTAAGCATTGGGGAGAACCAACAAAAGTTTTCAGTGATGGAGGGATATGATCAGAGCTGTTAAATGAAAAGATTAGCCTCATGGTAGGAAGATGGACTAGAAAAGGAAGATGCTAGAGCCGTGAAGATTTGATTAGTAGGGAAAAGCTAATAAATGCTCAGATCAAGATCATAGTAGTGGAAGGGTTGAAGAGGTGACACCTCAACTTCTGCCTGCCCTGTACCTATGAATATTTGTCCTGTACACCACGTTCCCATTTCAGCCCATCACACTATGGCCAGTTGGGCATCTTGCCCATTTCCATTTTTTTTACATGTGTCCAGAGCATTGGAATTTCTTGCAATAAAGGTCGTTAGTATTTTGGTTCCATTTCCTGATATTATTACTGGCCTTCTTGCCTTCATATCAAGTATGGCATGTAGGTGAAACTGCTCAAAATAAAAAGTGTCAGGCAGGATATCTACAGCAGGTCCACATCCACGTGGGAGACTTTGGCAAGAGTGGTAGGGCGAGGAAGGGAGAACCGTTGTATTGCTGATGGATCATTAAATGTGAATGTGAAGAGATCATGGGTATGAACTAAAGGGGTGTATAATGTGTGACAGAGTCTGTATGTCAAATAGGGGGAGTGAACCCAAAGGGATGGGGGGTGGAGTGCCAGCATGTATTTGACAAAGAGGGTGCATGACAAGAGAGGTTGTGTATGAGCCGGAGAGAAGAAATCTATTCATCACTGGGTATGTCAAAAAATAAAGAGGGAAGAATGGAGAAATGAGGAAAGAAGGAATACAGAGGTGAGGAAGAAAGAGCAAAGGCTGTGTGTTTAAGGAGCCAATACTATGATGATGTGATATTTACTGGAAAATACAGCCTGGGCTTGTTTAGTATGTATGGCAGGACTTTTCAGAAAAACAGTATTTTTGTCATTAAAAAAATCTGTTTCCCTTAAACTTCAGGATAACCCTTGAACAATCAAGTGGAATATATTTTCTTACCAAGGTCTGTTTTCCCTGAAATCTGTTTCCTTACAACTGTATTTTGTTTTTCACCTTTTCAGGGCATACCATTGCTTTTATTGTAGAAGTAGAAATTAAAATAGAAGAAATTTTTTTAAAAAGACAAGTGATATCATGGAGTTTTTGAAAAGGTTTGGAAATAGATTAAAAAGTAATCAAGGCAAACTCCCATTTAGCTCTCTGAAAATGAAGTAAAGTCAGTAAGTGATAGAGATGTTGCCCAGAAAGGGTCAAAACATACAATCAGTGTCATCCTCACGCAGGAATGTTTCAAGCACCTTATTACTCAACCTTTGAACAACAAAGTCCTTAGTGACTCGTCCTATGTCCTCACAGACAGATTAGTCGGACCTGAACTGAACTTATTTCTAATGACAGAGTAAACTATAATGCTTCCCTGGGTGGGTTTTTTATTGGCTATTTTCAATACTTGGGGCTTTGATGACCTTAATGAACTTACTGGATCCACGTAATCATTCCTGGAAACCCTGAAACATTAACTGAACAGCCTATTCCTTGAGATTGTTTTCTTGCCTAATCAATGCACAGTACAAGGTGCCCACAGGGACTGAAGTAGCCCTGGGTGCCTTTTTTGGTAGCAAAGTGTCACACATGTAATCCAATCTTGTTCTTCAAAAGGAGTTCTTGGCCACTGGTTGACCTCAGTAGCCACTTTTGCCCTACTCATGACATAATCCAACCATTTATATTTCACAAGGGGCAAAAATCTATCCCATGCATTGCTAGTATACTTCAAAGGCACAAACTAATGAATTATAAAAATAAATGTCTGGCTGGAAAATGAATGCAAAGAGATGCTCCCCTACTAGACTATAGATTTTGTGAGGTCAGAGATCATATCTGTTTTATCTTTGCATGCCTAGCACAATGTCTTTTACAGAGGAGGTACTTAATATTTTGGGGGGGGGGGGCAGGCATACTAGATTTGTGTTTCTATTGGTGTAGGGAGCTCCTAATGACAAATTCCCTTCATCAATTTAGATTGGAATTTGTTCTGTAACTCGTGGTCTTATAGAGTTGCCTGGGAAAGTCTGAGGTTACATGACTTGCCTAATGTCACACATCCATTATGTGTCAGATGCTTAACTTGAACCTAGATCTTCATGATTCCAAGGCCAGCCTTCTGTCTCTCTTGGGTACATAATAAATGTGGTAAATAAATATGTTCTGTTCATACACCAAAGGATTAGAGTCCACTTGTTTTTCCAGCATCATAAATGTTCTTCTCCCCAGCATCATAAGCTCTGTCTGTGTAGATCAGAGAATTCTAGGGTTTAGAATTAAAGGGGACCTCAGAAATCGTCTAGTCCCTGAGCACAAGGCCTCTCTTTTGTGTGTGTGTGTAGGCGTTAGCAGTACTGTCCTCACTAGACGTTCATTGGGCAGTAACGCGACCCCATGAAAAGGATGGTTACACAAGGGCTCTCTTAATGCAACCTTAAATTGCCTCCTCCTTTGGGGCTGCCACGTCACTGCTGCCTCAACTTTCCCTCCTAGGCCATTAAAACACCCAGATCCTTAATGAGCAAACTGTTGTCTAGTTATAACTCCCCAATCATATACTTATAAAGTGTATGTTTTGAACCCAGATCTGTCACTTTACATTTATCTCTGTTAAACTTACTAATTTTTGCTCAGTCATCTAACAGTAGTAAGTAGCAGAGTGAGGGTTGGACCCCAGGTTTTCTGACTGTAAACCTAGTGTCCCCTCCCCCACCATATCACACTACTCTGAAGGACAGTGAGTGTCTCTGAGCTGCTGTGCTTTTAGCCTTTGCAGTGTAATGAAGCCTCCAGAAGAAGCATGGATAGGGCTTCTATTGAAAATTGTTCATGCCTCCAGCATGAAATGAGATAGGATGTAGTGTGATGTGATGAAAAGAGCATTGGATTTGGAATAGGAAGGTTGAGTTTCAATCCTGGCTCAGCTGCTGGAAAGGTTGCTTCTTCCTGGGTCTGTTCGTTTTTCTAAATACATTTTTATTGATTATCTTTTATCATCATATTTCTCATAGTATCTTTCTCCTCCCCCTCCCAGAGAGCCACTCCAGATAACAAAAAAGAAGAGATAATAGCAGCAAAATCAAATCTGAAAACATATATTATGTATAATACCTGTGTACCTTCCATCCCTACGAAGGAATAGGGCGGAGATGTCTTTTCTTTCTCTTCTTTGGGGCTATGCTTGTTCTCTGTAGTTTTACAATTGTTTGTTTGTTTTGTGGTTCTTTCCATTTACATTGTTGTAGTCATTGTGCATATTATTTTTATGGCTCTACTCACTTTACTCTGCATCGGATCATGTAAATCTTTCCATCCTTTCTGTGTTGATCATATTCATTTCTTACAGCAAGGTAACACTCCATTATGTTCACGTACCACAATTGGTTTAGCCATTCCCCAGTCAATGGGTGTCTACTTTGTTTTCAATTCTTTGTTACCACAAAAGTGCTACCATAAATATTTTGGAGTATGTGGGAACTTTTAAGAACTGTTTTTTTAAAAATTTCCTTTATCCTTTTATCTATTGGGGAATAATAGCATTTTCATATGCCCACATACTTGTTAGTTGTCTATATGTCTTGGATACCAAACTCTTATCTGAGAAATTTGGTACAAAGATTTTTTTCCCATCTGACTACTTTTCTTCTTATTCCAAATATGTTAATTTTGTTTGTGCAGCAGCTTTTCAATTTCATATAATCAAACTTAATGATTTTATCTTTTGTAATCAATTCTGTCTCTTATTTGGTTAAGAGTATATCTCCTACCCATGGCTTTAAAAGGTATATATTTAAATATATATTAAATATAAATATATATTAAATATATTAAATATAAATATATATTAAAAATATATTTAAAAGGTATATTTAGAAGATTTATATATGATCTTCTTTTCCCATTTTTTATGTTATGTTATGATCTTTATATAAAAGTCACATTCATTTTGAATTTATTGTGGAATGTGGCAAATGATTTTTTGTTTAAGCCTAATTTCTGTCAGAATTTTTTCTGGTTTTAACAGCAATTTCTTAATCAAACAGAAAATATTCCTACTTAAGTAATATGTATTTTTTAAAATATTTTTTCTAATTTATTTTCTATTAGGCCAGTGGTGATACTTTCACAGAAATCCTAAACCATGTGGCAAAAAGATATGGTGAAAATGCTGTCTATTTTTTTGGCTAGTCAGAATAATCCTTCTATAAACATAAAACCTGCCCACTTAAATTCAATTCCATGCAATTCCTTCTATGGGAAAGATTGCTATTTTTATTACTATTAATGATAATCAATATTAAAACTTCTTAGCAAAATAATGAGTCCTGTATAGAGTATTTAAATTGGACAACACTGATACTTCAGAGACGTTATATTGGCAAAGCACATGTGCAATGTAATGATATCCAAATAAAGAAAAGATTGAGAAAAATAAACCTTTAAGATCATAACAGGGTGCATCCTTAGAACAAAATGAGTCTGGGTTGAGAAGGTCCTTAGAACTCTGAATGTTATGGAATAATTTTGGGTGACTTTCTTTTCTTTTCTTTTGTGTCTCAAATTTCAATTAATTAATTAATTAATTAATTAATTATTTTTTAGTTTTCAACATTCACTTCCACAAGATTTTGAGTTCCAAATTTTCTTCCCATCTCATTCCTCCCCCTACCCCAAGATGGAGTTGCATTCTGAATACCCCTTCCCCTAATCTGCCCTCCCTTCCGTCTCCTGCTCTTTCTCTTATCCCCTTCCCCTTCTATTTTCCTGCAGGGCAAGATGGATTTCTATACCCCATTGCCTATATATCTTATTTCCCAGTTGCATGTGAAAACAATTTTTTTAACATTTGTTTTTAAAACTTTGGGTTCCAAATTTTCTCCCTTCCTCCCTCCTCACCCATCCTCATTGATAAGGCAAGCAACTCGACACAGGTTATACATGTGTAGCCACACAAAACATTTCCATAGTAGTCATGTTGTGAAAAACTAACTATATTTCCCTTCATCCTATCCTGTCCTCCATTTATTCTATTCTCTCTTTTGACCCTGTCCCTCCTCAGAAGTGTTTGCTTCTGATTACCCCCTCCCCTGATCTACCCTCCCCTCTGTCATCTTCCTGCTCTCTTATCCCCTTCCTCCCTGTTTTCCTGTAGGGTAAGATAGATTTCCATACCCAATTGAGTGTGTATGTTATTCCCACCTTAAGCCAAATCCAATGAGAATAAGATTCACTCATTCCCTTTCACCTTCCCCGGTTTCCCCTCCACTGTAAAAGCCTTTTTCTTGTCTGTTTTATGTGAGATAATTTACCCCATTCTACCTCTCCCTTTCTCCTTCTCCCAGTATAATCCTCTCTCACCCCTTAATTTTATTCTCCAGACATCACTCCTTCAACTTCAACTCACCCTGTGCTCTCTATCTAGCTATCTATCTGTCTATCTATCCATATAATTTTTCCCTCCAACTACCCTAATACTGACAAAGGTCTCATGAGTTACAAATATCATCTTTCCATGCAGGAATGTAAACAGTTCAACCTTAATAAGTCCCTTATGAGTTCTCTTTCATGTTTCTCTTGAGTCTTGTATTTGAAAGTCAAATTTTCTACAGCTCTGGTCTTTTCATCAAGAATACTTGAAAGTCCCCTATTTCACTGAATGACCATTTTTTCCCCTGAAGGTTTATACTCAGTTTTGCTGGGTAGGTGATTCTTGGTTGTAATCCTATCTCCTTTGTCCTCCGGAATATTATATTCCATACCCTCTGGTCCCTTAATGTAGAAACTGCTAAATCTTGTGTTATCCTGATTGTGTTTCCACAATATTTGAATTGTTTCTTTCTGGTTGCTTGCAATATTTTCTCCTTCACCTGGGAACTCTGGAATTTGACTACAATATTCCTAGGGGTTTTCCTTTGGGAATCTCTTTCAGGGGGTGATTGGTGGATTCCTTCAATTTCTATTTTTCCCTCTGGTTCTAGAATATCAGGGCAGTTTTCCTTGATAATTTCTTGAAAGATGATGTCTAGGCTCTTTTTTTTTTTATCATGGCTTTCAGATAGTCCAATAATTTTTAAATTATCTCTTCTGGATCTATTTTCCAGGTCAGTTGTTTTTCCAATGAGATATTTCACATTGTTTTCCATTTTTTCATTCTTTCAGTTTTGCTTTACAATGTCTTGATTTCTCATAAAGTCAATTGCTTCGCCCATTCTAATTTTTAAGGAAGTATTTTCTTCAGTGAGCTTTTAGACTTCCTTTTCCATTTGGTCAAATCTGCTTTTTAAGGTATTCTTCTCCTCATTGGCTTTTTGGACCTCTTTTGCCATTTGGGTTAGGCTATTTTTAAGGTGTTATTTTTTCTTCAGTATTTTTTTGGGTCTCGTTTAGCAAGCTGTTGACTTGTTTTTCATGATTTTCTTGCATCACTCTTAGTTTTTCCTCTACTTCCCTTGCCTGCTTTTCAAAATCCTTTTTGAGCTTTTCCATGGCCTGGGACCAATTCATATTTTTCTTGGAGGCTTTAAAAGTAGGAGCTTTGACACTGTTGTCTTCTTCTGGTTGTATGTTTTGATCTTCTTTGTCACCGAAGAAAGATTCTATGGTCTGACTTTTTTGTGCAGTTTGCTCATGATCCCAGCCAATTACTTGAGTTATAAATCTTTGTTAAGGTAGGGGTCTGCTTCTAGTGTGGAGAATGTACTGTCCCAAGCTTTGGGGGTTTTGTGCAGCTGTTTTCAGAAATACTTCTAGGGACCTGTAAATTTTCAGTTTTTCCAAAGTGGTATGATCAAGGGCGAGGTGTTTACTCCTTTCCTGGCCTGTGCTCTGGTCTGTGAGTTACCGGAAGCACACTTTTCTGCTTTGGAACTGTGAGGAGAATTTCCTCTCCACTGCCACTATAAGCTCCAGCATGCCAGCACTCCTCCTTGCCCCAGGACCACCACCCAGAACTGTGGCCCAGATCCAAGCATGGGTAAAGCAAGAGAATCTTTCCTCACCACCAGCAAAGAGATCCCTGTAATCCCCCTTTGATCAGCCACTAGGTTCCCCCTCTGTTTGTAGGCAAAGAGCTCCAGAAGCAGTCACCATCCTGGGGCTGTGCCAGGACTGGGGTGGGGCCAAGCTCCTCTGTTGCCCAGTCCAACAGACCTTTCATGCTGACCTTCTAAACACCTTTGGTGTTTGTGGGTTGAGAAGTCTGGAAACCACCACAGCTCCCCTTGATTCAATCCCCTAAGGACTGCTTCCAGTTCACTGAGGCCTGGTCTTTGCTGGTGCTGCCCACACTAAACTGTGTTCCTCTTGCAGCCTGGCTCAAAAGACCTTTCCAATCAAACATCCAGGTCGTCTTGGGCTGGAAATTTGTTTCACTCTGTCTTTTTGTGGGTTCTGCTGCTCTAGAATTTGTTTAAAGCCATTTTTACAGGTATTTCGAGGGGTTTGGGGGAGAGCTCAAGCAAGTCACTGCTTTTACTCTGCCATCTTGTAATTTGTCATTTTTGATCAATTGAACACTGGGTTATTGAGTCCCATTGTTTTTGATTCTGCCTTGTCTTGTTTAGCCTGTTGATCCACTCTTTTTTTTTTTTAACTAATACCAAATGGTTTTGATGACTATTGGTCTCACATTTCTTATCTGTAAAATGAGGGAATTGAAATAGATTATTTCTAAGGTCATCTCTAGGTTTAAATCCTATTATTCTCTTAGCCTTTGACTTCCATAATGATTCTACAAGGGAAAAGCAGATTGATTCCAAGCCAGAAAACTAGGGAGAAACTCAACACAGGATGAGAAGGGCATTCTTAGTTTGGGCCAGAGTGAATTGAGAGCAATGGAATCCTAGAGAACCACAATAAAGATTTAGCCTATCTTATCTTTGGTTAGGTAAAATATATTAGGAAACTTGGGAAAAACTGGTTTGGGGTACATATTCATATATATGTATATACACACATTCTTTTTACCCATGGATTCTGCAAATGACCTTAGTCCTTTTACCCCTAAAGTCCTAGGAGAAGACCCACTGAGGCAGAGTTGCATGAGGGGGTAGAGGATATGGGATGAGGGTGAAGTAGTGAGTGACACAGCAGTTACAGTGTTTGATCAACTTACAGCAGGATTCATATACAGATTCAGTGCCTAAAATCAAAGTGCAGGCTGACCTGATGAGAAATTAACTAAGCAGAGGGAGCTCAGTTCAGTGTCTAGGTTTTATAGATAGGGAGACCAGAGTCCAAAACTGGAGTTTTCATACTAGGGAGGTTCAGATACCTTTTTAATCTGGCTCCCTTGGAGACTGCAGGTATGTGGCCTCGGGGAATGCTCTCCTTTCCATAACTCTCCCCACTGCCACCCCCATGAGGTAGTTTCCAGGATACTGTTTGGAGGTGAAAGAATCAGGCTAACAGAAGCAAGTTTGTGTTCTATTTAGTCTGTGCTTCCCAAAAGGCAAATGAATACCCACAGCCTTCCTAGAAGGTCACTGTTTTTTTCTTCTATAAACAGAAAAGCAGATCCAGGAAAATATGATCAAATTTTAATTTAGGGCATTATAATCACAAGACTGTGAAAAGACCGAAATCTATATAACTGGATGTCATTAACAGGCTATTTATCTCGGGCAAGGAACTTCTCTCTTGGCCTGAGTTTCCTCATCTGTAAAATGCAACTCTGAACCTAGGTCATTTAATCTTGACCTACTCTGATTCTAATTTAAACCATTTTCACGTCCCTGAAATACTAAAGCATGCTTCTGCTGCCCAGCTCTCTCAGTTTAGGCATTCTGAACGTGGCCAGGGTCAAGGTAGAGAACTGTCAGGAACCTCTATTCTGGCTTAGGACAGACTGACAGAGCCTTATGGAATATATACTGGTGCTGGCCAGTTCAGAGTAACAACTCACAAAGAACTTGAATCCCTTTTTTCACAAGACTGGTAGAGGCAGGTAGTATAAGTATTATCATCCCCATTTTACAAGTGAGTAAACTGAGTTGTTAAAAATACATCTTCAACTATGCCCAAAGGGCTATAAAACTACATACCCTTTGATCCAGCAATACCACTACTAGGTCTATATCACAAGGAGAGCACAAAAAGGGAAAATGACATATTTGTAGAAAAAATATTTATAGCAGCTCTTTTTGTAATGGCTAAGAATTGGAAATAGAGGGGATGCCCATCAATTGGGGAATGGCTGAACAAGTTGTGGTATATGATTGTGATGGAATGTTATTGTGCCATAAGAAGTGACAAGCAGGATGATTTCAGAAAAACCTGGAAAGACTTACATGAACTGATACAGAGTGACTCGAGGAGAACATCGTTATACAGTCATAGCAATATTGTATGACAAACAACTGTGAATGACTTAGCTATTCTCAGCAATACAGTGATCTAAGACAGTCCCAAAGGACTCATGATGAAAAATGCTATCCACTTCCAGAGAAAGAACTGATGGCATCTGAATACAGACCAAAGCATACTGTTTTTTCACTTTCTTTTTTTGTTCAAGTTTCTTCTACAAAATGACTAATATGGAAATGTATTACATGATTACACATGTATAACCTATATCAGATTGCTTAGAGTCTCAAGGAGGGGAATGGAAGGGAGGGAGGGATAGAATTGGGAACTCAAAAAATAACTAATGTTAAAAATTGTTTTTACATATAACTGGAGAAAAAAATAAAAAATTTTCTTTTTTAAATATACCTTTAAGGAAGACTTACTGAGACCAGGACTTGTAGTTTGTGCTCTGGGGCACGGAGCCACCCCATTCTGCTCTACTTTTAAATCTCTAAACCTGAGTTTCCGTAGTAATGAGGTTCACCACATTTTAAAATGCATTTTAATGTGCTACAAAAAGTGGACTTTCTTTAAAATACAAAATAAAGGTTACCTTTCTTGACAGTGCTTTGAGATCTGTCCATTGGAGTTTGAAAAGTAAATGCTAATGCTCTCTAATGTTATCTAAATGCTACATCTCTGGTCCAGTATAAAAGAGAAGGGTGAGACAAGTGTCCAGTTAGCAGGAGGAAGCAGTCAATGCATAAATGAGGATAAGAGTTTGACTGAATGAGCAAGTCTGGAAAGTAGAATACCCAAGCAGCAGGAATGACAAATAACAACAAATCTTTGAAGACATCTGGTCATCAGTCCTGGAGTTCATGATTGACTAAGTGATTAATAATGGAAAACATTTAGTTCACAGTTTGCATCTTCTCTCTCCCTGCATCCTTACCAGCATGTGATTTGCATCTTCCTCTAGCAGGTAAATTCAAGAATAAAAGTAGTTTTTCTATCTTCACTTTTTTTTCTTTTAGAATTTAATGTTTTTTTCCTTCAACTTTGAATTTTCTAATTGCTACTTCATTATGAATGGCCCCAGTTCAACCTCAGATTTTGGGAGCCTTGTGAAGAGAGGCAAATGTCAGGCTGATTGATGTCTTCTCTAAGAACCACATGTACCTGAGGGTGATTCTGTACTGCTGGCTGATAGCCTGTTAAGAGAATATTAGCTCATCATCTGTTCAGTATCAGGGGTTTCTATCACACATACATGATAATGCAGAGAGGCAGATTTTACCTTGATGCAAGGGAGAAAGCTTACTAACTACTGGAGCTGTCAAGACATCCCAGTTCACCCTGAGAGGTAGGAAGTTCCTTGTTACGGGATGTCCACAATCTAAGGCTCGATGACTCTTTGTTGGAGCTGTTGTAAATGGAAGTCTTTTTTCCATGTGTGGATTAGATTGCCTCAGTTTCTACACAGTAAAATGAGATTCAACAGTTCATTTATTTTGTTGTTGTTGCTGTTGTTGTTAGGGTTACTAACCTGGTAGATTAGGAGAATACTATAGATATCATTTATCCAGATTTTTGCAAAGCATTGGGTAAAGTATGTCACACTATTCTTGTGGAAAAGATGGAGAGGTGTGGGCTAAATCAGTGGTTCTCAAACTTTTTGGTCTCAAGACCCCTTTACGCTCTTAAAAATTGAGCATTCCCACCCTACCCCCCCACCAGAGAACTTTTATGTGGGTTGCATCTCTCAAAACTTACCATATTAGAAATTAAAACACTCTAATGTTATTATTATGAAAAAGGTTTTGATATCATGGGGCCCCCTGAAAAGTTCTCAGGAATCCCCAGATCACACTTTCAGAACCACTGGGATGGGTAGTAGTATAGATATGTGGGTTCAGAATTGGCTGAGCTGCCAGACCCCAAAGGTAGTCAGTCCTTAATGGTTTGATGTCACCTTGATAGGAGTTCTCTAGTAGAATATGTGGGCTAAATCAGTGGTTCTCCATTTGAGTTAATTAATAGTGCAATATTGTTCAAAATGCTAATGCGACCATGGGCTGCTTATATTAGGAGACCGCCTCTTAGGAGAGGCGCACCATCCAGGTAATAAGCAGGTGATAATCCCCTACTCCAGTCAGACTCTACCTGGGATACGGTGTTCAGTCCTATATGAGTGTCAGAAAAATGGTGATCATCCCAAATGACAATCAGTTGAAAGAACTTGGGGTGACTGGCCTGGTAAAGAGAAGACTCGTCGTGTGTGTGGGAAGGGAAGATAATTTGGTTCAAGGACATTTGTCACGTGGGAAAGGTAGTGAACTTGTTCAAGTTGGAGCAAGAGGCCATAATCAGGAGCAGCGGGTAGGTGCTGCAAAGAAGCAAATTAAAGCTTGAGATCAAAGGATTGTCGATTTAGAGGCAGAAGGGCCCTCAGAAGTCATCAGGTTTACTGCTCTTCATTTGCAGATAAAGAAACTGAAGCACAGAGAGCAACTAGGAGGTGTTTGAGTCAGGATCTGAATCCAGGTATTTCTGACTCCAAGTCCAATCAATACCTTATCAACTCTGTAATGATTATAATTTTCCAAAAGTGGTTTTCCTCTAGAGCAGCAGTTCTTAACCTAAGTCAAGTTTGATGATAAGTTTCAGGGTCTCTGTGAACTTTTTTTTTTTTTTTTGGTGAGGCAGTTGGGGTTAAGTGACTTGCCCAGAGTCACAAAGCTAGTGAGTGTTATGTGTCTGAGGTCATATTTGAACTCAGGTCCTCCTGACTCCAGGGCCAGTGCTCTATCCACTGCGCCACCTAGCTACCCGTCTGTGAACTTTTAACAATCATTTTTGATAACTGTATTTTAGATCATTGATTTCCCTTGTAGCTAAGTATTTTATCTTAGGCAATTACATTATTTTGAGAAGATAGTGATAATAGAAATGGTCCAAAGGCTTCATCAGACTGCCAGAACAATTTATAGATAAAAAAGAGTAAGAAGCTCTGCTTTAGAGGCCTCTCTCTGACTAAAGAAAGGTCTCCAAGCAGAGGCTGAATGAAAACTGTCAGATATATTGTAGTGTTGAATAATGTTCTGCTATGAATTGGACCAGATTACATCTGAGGTCCTGAGAGTCTGTATCCAATAAACATTTAATAATGAGCTCCTATTGTGTGTAAGGCATCGTGCTAGGTGCTGGTGATACAAAGACAAAACAAAAAGTCCAGGTCCTCGAGGATCTGACACTCTTCTGAGATCATTTAATGTTTACCTGGTTAACTAAAGACAAGATCACTTGAAGAGGGAGAAGCTCTGACAATTAGGGGGAAGCCCTTGGACTTAGATGGTCTCTCAGCCCCTTTCCAGATCTATAATCTGTAATGCTAAATATTCTCTGCGGTCTAGTTATTCCAATTCTGGGCCTGAACTGAGGGTTTGCACATAACAGTCTTGGGATCCCTCAGCATCCGTCCCAGCCCCAGTTAGGCAGTTCAGCGCCACATGCTGGGAAGCCATCTCTGATTCCACGGCATCTTCTTCTCCAGGTTAAACCAGCTCGATAGGCACTGCCAGGCCACTGCCCAGCAGCTGGTGCTGCTCCTCAAGAGGCAGAACGAGCTTTTCAGGGAGCGGCAGAACCTAACGGAAGAGGTGCAGAGTCTCAAGTCCCAGGTACGCACTCCAAAGCCCAGGTGCCCTAGGTAATGAGCAGAGGGGAGCCTCCAGTGTGAGATCACCAAGGAAGAGGCTGACGACGTTGAGCAGCCAGTGGGCTCTCCTCCTGCTCCCTCTCGCTTCTCCTCCTTGGTTGCCTGGTTCTTTTTCCCTTCTCTCTTCCCTCCTCTCCTCAGTCCAATTCTCTCTGCTTTCCCCTCCCCTTATCTGTTCCTGCCATCCCAACTGCCTTAGAAATCAAGCCAGTCCTCACAGACCAAAGCATTCAGGAAGCCTTGAGTGCCACCATGTGCCCAGCACTGTAGTAGGCACAGCAGGAAATATATGGAATGTATGACAATAATAGTCTCTTACCCTCCAGGAGCTTACAGTCTAATTAGAATTCAAACCATTGAAGTTAAAATGAATAACTCATATATACACAGCACTTTGAGGTTTACAAAACACTTTCCTTTGAGGTAAGTAGTGAGGATGTTACCCCCATTTTACAGATTAAGAAACTGAGGCCAAGAGAAGTAATCTGCCAAGGGTCACACAATTAGTGTCAGAGCTGAGATCTGAACCCAGTTTTCCTGATTAAGTCCAATTCTCCTTCCTTTATCCCACTGAAACAATAGGAAACAGTTATCAGGTAGTATCATTAAGCTTTAAATTAGAATGGAAAGAGCAGGGATCTTAATAGACAGAAGACCTGCATTCCAATGTCTGCCAAAGTCATTTAACTTCCGTGAGTTTTCAGTTTCATCATCACTAAAATGGCAACAATAATGCTTGCATTATCAACCTTACAGGTTTGTTTTGGGAAAGGCGCTTTGTAAAACTTTTAGGCTCTATAAAAATGATGATGACTAGGTGCTTCCTGAGTTGAGAGGAAGAGACCAATGTGATTTTAAGGGGGACAGAATCTCACTGAAATCAACAGTCTCTATCCTAGGGCTCTTGATCCTGGGGCGAGGTGAGGTTGGCTGTGTAGGCTAAGTTGTTGGGGTACCAGAGGAGGGGAGTCCAGTCCTGTAGAGGGGAGCCCTACGAAAAGGCCTGGTAGTTGGGCCCAGCGTCAGGGGCTTGTGTCCTCGGACAAGGTTGGGCATCTTGCCCCAGGTTACCGAGCACGAGGAAGAGCTGAGCCTCAAACATAGGTCATTTAACTTCAAATCCAGCGCTCTACTACCCTATGCGCTGCCTCTTTCCCGAAGGATATGGGAAGGGTCCAGTCCTGGGCCTTAGGTTTCTATGAGCAGAAGTTAAGAGTCAGTGTTGAGGGGCAGCTAGGTGGTACAGTGGAGAGCACTGGGCCTGGAGTCAGGAGGACTCGAGTTTAAATCTAGCCTCAGACACTCACTAGCTGTGAAACCCTGGGCAAGTCACTTAACCTGATTACCTCATCCCCCCCCCAAAAAAATAGTGTTGAAGGGTATTAGAAGCAGAGTGGCCCAGTGGACAGAACTGGACTAGACTCCCTGGCTTCAAACCTCACACCTGGCACTTACCTTAATGGACCTGTTTCCTCATCTGTGAAATGGGAAAGTTAATACTCAGTGACCTCCGAGGTCTCTTCTGGCTCTGTCCCTTGAGCTCTCCATCCCGGCATCCCATGCCCTCTCCAAGTCTGTTTCTGCTTCTGTACTTCGATGGACCTTCAGTCTCACTCGTGGAGGTTTTCCCTTGGCTAGTGCGGACCACAGCCCATCCACATTGTCTCACTCTGCTGATGGGTCCTCAGAGGAGGACCTTCCCTGAGAGCTGGAGGTCAACCCTATCTTTTTTTCCTCCCTTTTACATAGGAGGTAATACTAGTTATACTCCCTAAGAGGGTTGTTGTGGGGAAAGTATTCCTAACTCTGGAAATGCTCTGTAAGTGTGAACTATATACGTTTATCTTCCTCACCCCTCCATGGCCTCACTGGCCCAAATTCCTTTGGGGGTGAGGAGCCGGTGACAGATACAAAGAATGAGGGAGAAACAGCACAGAAAAGGTGGATAGGTACTGTTGGGCAACAGGAATAGGGACAATACCCTCTCATTTTCCTGTACTTTGCCCCTAGAATGTTATCCTCATTTCTAAGGGCCCACCCAGTCATCTTTCCCAGTGACCTCCATGAGGCCCGGGGGCTTGGAGGTTTCACTCGGTCCCAGTAGCTAGGCCCTAGAGGGTGAATGGAAGGCCGCCAGGTTGCACCCACCCTTGTGGGCCTGGCCAGTTGTAATCCCTGGACTAGGAATAGGGTTCCTAAAGGCTCTTGGCTTCTCTGCAGCCGAAAGCCCATTCCTACCGAGAAATGGAGGAGAGAGGCTCCATGGGGGCAAATTTCAGCCTCAGCACCATTCTCCACTCCATCCTTACAATATGTGATTTGCCTTCTAAGTCCCTTACTGCCTGCTTCGAGCACTGTCAGTTTTTAATGTTAAAATCATCGGTGCTTTAGGGACCTGTCTTAAGGCTTTCAGAATTCTTTTCCTAATTGCCAAGTGGACTGTCGCGGGGCTTTCTTCCCTTGCCTGAAGCAACAGAACTGATTGACCAGCTCGTGCTATCTGAGACCAGCCCATCTGGCTCATCTCTAAAGGAACCTTTCAGACTCAAATATTACATTTGGAGTTATTTTAATAGGAACATGACAAAAGAAATTTGGGAGAGAGAAATTTTGGCTTCATTCTGAGGCAAACTTGAGTGTTCGTTCAAAGAAGAGGCAGCTATCCAGGTTTGAAAGCTCTCAGCTGAAGCCATAAACTGAAGGGCTGTTTGTCACCCAGGGACGGCATCAGACTTGACTTAGGGAATGTCAATGCGCTTCAACCTCTTGTGATGAATTTTTACAATTGAACAAGCTCGTTGAATTCTAGAGTGCAGAAAGGCTTCATGTTAGTGAAACTTCCAATGAACCATTTAAAACAACTAAGACAGCTATTTAACATAAAGCATATGACTGCACAGCACACACCATGTTGCTCTCTGGTATATTAAGATCCCTTTTTTCATGACGGCAGGATGACAGCCCTGGAACAAGAAAGATACAGTCATTGTTATCAGGAAAGCTGGCTTTTTCTTTATTTTTTACTGGGTGCACAGCTAAGCTCTGCACTCTTTGTAGCTAGTGAACATCAGAATTAAGATTTCAAGAGTATGATTTCAAAGGGAGATAGGAGAAAGAGTCTGGCCTTGGAGTAAGGAGACTTATGTTCTGCCTCTGATGGTAGGGACATGACCCTGTACAAATACCAGAGGCTCGATTTCCTCATCTGTAATTTGGGAATAATAACACCTCACAGAGCTGTGAGGAAAATGCTGTGTAAATTTGAAAGTTGTATATCAATACAACAACAGTAATAATGTATTTTCATGGTTAGATATAGTTAGATGAATTATATATAACTATTATATATGCCAAACTATATCTACCTTTATTTAGCTCAAGTTATTTCTAATATTTACAATTTAAAATTTCAGTTGAAATGTTAGCAAATAGCACCTTTGATGTCACAGATGAGACACTCTAGTCTTTCTCCATACCCTACCTCAGAGCAATGTGGACTGGCAGGCATATGACCATTAAAATACACACACACACACACACACACACACACACACACCACACACACCACACACATACCCCCCCCACCACAACACATTAAAAAGTAAAAAGCCAGAGGCTACATCCATATTTCCATATTTCTACAATGATTTGGAACATTTTGCCAAGTGTTATATTTTATTGGTAGTATCCTCGCTGTCCACCTGGTCATTTCATTAGCAGACAAGTTTTCAACCAGAAACTGAGATGTCTTTTGGCTATGTAAAAATCTGCATCCTTTAGGCAAAGTATAATTGAACCAAATCTCTGTCTATCTCTATACCCGAGAATCCAGGTGTTTGTGTCACATGTCTCTGCTCTGAAGTAGAGGTGCTGTCACTTGGATGGATTTAGGCTTTGCGTGCCAATGGGCCCTATAGCTAAGGGTTTGTATTATCGGAATCCACAGCCTTTATTGGATGATTGGGAAAAGAATTTGGGCTCAGGAAGAGGAGGAGAATTTTTTTCCTGCCCAGTTTAAAAAGGTGGAACTAGGCTGTATTATCTTAAATTACTTCTGTTTAAATTCCAAAATGTGAACTATAAGATGCCTAGCAAAGAGAGACATTCAGAGACTTAACCACATCAGTAACGTTTTTGGCCATGAGAATTCCCATATTTCCCTCCAGTGGTATTATTGAACAATTAAGTAGCCTAGTGAGAGCTGAGTTCAATCCTATGGGGCTGTTCAGTATAGGAATAGCTTTTGGACTCTAACCCTTAAGCACAAGATCTTACCTCTTGAGCTTTGAAATCTCATAAAAAGGGCTGCATTGGTTCTTGTAGGAGTTACTGCAGCAATAATGAATCTCCAGAAACATTATTCCAAAAAATATACAAACCAGTTTCTCCATTTCCACTCTTTACACTAAGACAAGCCTCAAATTGTGTTTCCTACCACTGTATTTTGACCCCCTTTTTCTCTGAGCAAAATATGAACTGTCACAGCCTTTTATGACCTTTTAAGGAAGGAATGTCTTTCTAGAATGGACAGCATTTCTATACTGAGGTAGTTGGTCCTGGAGACTCAGGAAGACTTTGGCAGCTGAGGGAGAGAAGAGTCATATGGAAGGCTTGATAGCTGGGAGCAGGGTCAGGGGTTTGTGACTCAAAGCCTGGAGGCTTTAACAGCTGGCCAGGAAGTAGGGAGCCAGCTGGTGGGGAGTTAAGAGTCTTTTCATGGGGAGTTTGACATCTGGAAGAGGGAAAAGAACAGAAGTGATCTATATATTTATAGGATTTTCTTAAATGTATAGTTTGCTTTTTTTTTTTAAATTTGGATATGGTTTCACTTATTTTGCTTTTTGCATTTTCTGGTAACCAACATCCCAGACAGGATATTTGATCCCATCTAAAGTGTTAATTCTGGGAAGTCATTCCCTTTAAGTCTCTTCTGTTTTAGTCATTTTTGCAAGTTATTGTTGAAAGGATTCTGAAACTGTAGTTAGTCACCTAAGTATGTGGTTTTTTAGTAGCCTTGAGAATTAAATTTTTCATTTCTTTATTAAATATATGGATAGCACCAATGGTAGTCTGTGGCTATTTTTTAAATGATCCACATTGTCTCATGTTTCCAAACCAATCAGTGAATGATACAAAAATTAACCAGTGGAAGAAAAGAGAGAGGATTATTGGGGATGTTAAAAATTGAAACAGGTCATAGGATTTAGATGATGCTACCATGAGGAAGTTGTGGATGAGGAAACTCAGCTGATGAGGCCCTTACCAGAATGAATAATCACAAGCATTACAAAGATGGACACTCAGGTGATGCTATCTGAGTGTCCTTACACCACACCATGCCTACGCTGGCCTGCCTTCTGAGAGCTCTCTACTCTACACCCAGCTGCCTTAGAGTCTTTCACAAAGTTAGCTACCTGCAGGACAGATGGTGCTTGAATATAACAGCAAATACGCTGAATAAACTAAAAAAAAAAGCCTCCTCCTGAATCAAGATTTTTTTTGGAAAGAATTCCAAATAGATGAAAACAAACAATTTGATTTCAACCAAATTGTTGTTTTTTTGTTTTTATCCTGATTTTCACCCGAATTGTCAGTCTCAAAAATAAACACTGATACATTCCCAGAAAATATTTTTCAAATAAAAACTGACTCTGTTAAAGTTTGCCCTGATTCTTTCAAAACTGTGTACAAGACACTGTCAACCAAAGTGACTGTTGCATATTTTTTAAAATAAACTTGAACATATGCAGCTAAAATGTCATTAACTCCCTGCTGCCAGGGTGCTTTTGAAGGCAGAAGTAAGACCACTCCACTGCATTTCAAATTTCAAGATCCTCTGACCTGCTGAGAAGTTGCCACATATATCTCAAATACTGTACATTTTAGCAACTTTTTAAAACTGGGGCTTTTTGCCTAATTAATATTCAAATGCACAGAGGATTCCATTTAAGCCAAACCTGCTCTGCCTTTGACAGTTCATTTTGCCCAAGAGTGAGTAATTTCAAACCAAGCATCATGCAAGGAAAATAAATTGAATTTTATATTGCTTCAGATACATTTGTTCCATCTATTGCTTCCCAAGTCAGACATTACATTTTGCGATATAAATTCACAATCAAGATTTTTAAGGGAGCTAAATATTTTAATCCAATTAGACAAGTGAACAAAACACTGAATATTACATGTAGCGAGATAAGTGGTTCTTGCCTTTAAAAGACTGCAATTCCATCACATTACAACCCCAAATGTCAACGTTGCCTTTATTTTTAACGCTTTCAAACATGAGGCAGCCAGAGGCACCACTCTCTGCTGTCAGAGACACTGTCTAGCCCTCGGGAGCTCTGAAAATCTATTTACCATGGAAACGTGGTTCATATAACAACACAGACACCTGCCCGTGTGCCGAGAAAGTTCTTGTGACTTCTGTGATTCGAGGAAGCCTGCGAGATTCCAGACTCGGGATGCTGCCAGCTGCTGAAGGAGCCCTCTCGTGTTGGCGTGTACCATGAGAGGGAAAGGTAGCAGAACATCCATCAACAAGTGTGACCCTTGTCTTCCAATACATGCTCCCTGGGCTTCCTTTCCCTCAGCATATAAACCAAGAGGATTACACCAGATGATTTCTCTTTGGCTTTAACATTCTGTGACTGAAAGCACCAAGTCCTAGGTCAAGATGCTATATTATAGGGAGCAAAAAAAGAGACCAATTTCTGTTTATATGCAAGGAAATATTTTTGTTCCTTGGTGATTGTTTTTCTGCCTGCTACAGTTTTGAAATTCCTTGGGACCTAAAGCTGCATGAGCCAAATCCCAGGTCTTGAAGACATGGAATATCTGAGACCTTTTTCCAACTGTCCCCACACTGTAGCAGAAGCTTTCATCGTAGCAGAATACTGTAACGTGATAGTCAGTGTCTGCTAAGCAAAGCCAAGTTCAGTTGTAGAAGTCTCTGTGACCTTACCCAGTCAACTGTTGCCCTTTGGGTACAACTTGCAGCAGCAAAACTCCAAGGATGCTCTTTCAGGCCCTCTACTCCCGGGCTCAGGGGAGGAAGTAGAACACAGTAACATTCTCTGCAACCTGAGCTAAGAGTGAGGGAGTTACATGAAAGCACCCAGATTTGTACGTTTTTGAAATGGGGAAGCACAAGACTCTTAAGGACACATTTTAGCCAAGATTTAGAGGATCACCTTGGTCTACTTTGACCATGGCCCACTGGGTTCTCTTTACAAACTACCTGTAAAGCACAATTGGGATTACAAAGCTTCTAAAATTAGTAATGAGATGGAAAACAAAACAGGAGGGAAGTTCATGCTCACATTCATTTCAAGGACCACAAATGACCAGAAAGGGGATGAAGGAAAATGATAAACTTCCAATATATTGTTACTGATTCTAGCATTAAAACAGATACAGGTCAGGAGAGCTAAACTCTGATGACCTGAATTCAACACTTTGCTGAAAGCATGAGGAGGAAGGTGATAAGCTATGGAGGTAATCAGGAGTCCCCCCTGTAATCTTGTATTGACTGTCTAGTCAGCCAATAAGCATTTATTAAGCACTTACTATGTGCTAGCCACTATGCTAAGCTGAGGTTACAAGGAAAGGTGAATGACAGTCCCTGTCCTCAAGGAGCTCACAGTCTAATGGGGGAGACAACCTGTACAAGCAAGCTATATACAGAATAAATAGGAAATAACTGAGAGAAGGCTTCCTGTAGAAAATAGGATTTTAGATAGGACTTGAAGGACTTAAAAAGGGTTGAGAAAGGCTTCCTGTAGAAAATAGGATTTTAGATAGGACTTGAAGGAAGCCAGGGAACCCAAGAGGTGGAGATGAGGAGAGGAGAGAGCATTCTAGGCATAGGGGGCAACCAGAGAAAATGCCAGGAGAGAATGTCTTGTTTGTGGAACAGCAAGGAGGCTGGTATCACGGGATCAAAGAATATTGGGGGTGAGGGTGAGGATATTGGAAAGGTTGGGCAGGAGGTTGGTTATGAAGGGTTCTGAATAAGTCTAACAAGAGATTCTGTATTTGATTATGGAGGTGATAGGGAGCCACTGGAGTTTACTGAGTCAGTGGGAGGGGGGACATGGATGGACCTATTCTTTAAGAAAATCATTTTAGCAGCTGAATGGAATGAGTAGAGGTTTGTGGCAGACAGACTAATCATCAGGCTATTGTGATAGTCGAGATGGGAAGTGGTGAGGACCTTGTAGCAGGGTGGTAGCAGTATCAAAAGAGAGGAGGAAACATGCTTGAGAGATGTTGCATGTGGAAGGTGGGAGAGAGTAAGTTGAGAACACCCAGGTTTTGAGCCCAGGGGACTGGGAGGATGGTGTATCAGCATAGTATTAGGATAGTTTGGAAGATGGGAAGGGCTTAGGGGAAAAGATGATGAGTTCAGTTTTGGACATGTTGAGTTTATGACGTCTACTGGACATCCAGTTTGAGCTGTCTGGAAGGCACTTAGGGATGCAACACTGGAGGTCAGCAGAAAAATTAATGGATAGGATAGGTAGATTTGAGAATAAGCAGCATAACGATAATAAATAAATCTATGGGAGCTGATGAGATTACCAAGCGAATTAGTATAGAGGGAGAAGATAAGAGGGCCAAGGAGAGAGCCTTGTGGGATACCCATGGTGAGTGGGCATGACCTGGATAAGAACCCAGCAAAGAGACTGAGCAGTCTGATACACAGGAGAACCAAGAGAAAGCAGTGTTCCAAAAATCTGTGTCAAGGACAAGAGGGTGATCAACAGTGTCCAAGGTTGCAGAGAGGTCATGAAGAGTGAGGGCTGAGAAATGCCCATTTGATTTGGCAACTAAGAGATCACTGGTAACTTTGTTTTTTGGTTATTCATTTATTTATTTATTTAGTACTTTATTTTTTCTCAGTTACATGTAAAAACAACTTCTAACATTTGTTTTTAAAACTGAGTTCCAAATTATCTCCCTTCCTCTCTCCCCACCCCACCCCCACCAATGAGAAAGCAAGCAATTCGATATAGGTTATACTTGTGTAGTCATGCAAAACATATCCATAATAGTCATGTTGTGAAAGAAAACAGATAAAAAAAACCTCAAGAAAAATAAAGTAAAAAAAAAAATCACTGGTAACTTTGAAGAGAGCAGTTTCAGTGGAATGATAGGATCAGAAGTCATATTGTAAGGGCTGAAAAAGGGAGAAGAGAGAATGCAGAGGCACTGATTGCCTTTTCAAGGAGTTTAGCCATAAAAAGCAGGTGATACAGGTAATTTTGGTATGGAAGGATCAAGTGAGGTTTTTGAGTAGCAGAGAGACATGGGTACATTTGTAGGCAGTAGAGAAAGCCAGTAGGCAAGGAGTGATTGAAGATAAGTGAGAATTGATAAACTCTGAATGCAGATTGAAGCATATGTTTTATTACTTTATTTTTCTTGCTCTGTGACATGGCTACTGTGGAAATGTTTTGCATGACTTTATATATATATAATGAACACTGGAGGGGTGGAGGGAGTGAATATAGAACTGAAAATAAAAATAAAGGAAGTTTTTATTTTTTAAGATAAGTGAGAGAATAGGGGAGACACAGGGAGAATCTTACTAGATGCGATGGGATGGAATGGAATGGGATTGCTTGTGCAGGTAAAGAGATATGGCCACCTCTGTGTAAGACAGAGGTGAAGGAAGACAGTGGGAGAAAGCATCTGAGAGATTTGAGATGAAAAGGGGCAAAGAAGCTCTACATGGATGGCTTCATTTCTTTCCTGTAAAATAAGAGACAAAATTCTCAAATGAGAGGGACAGGGAATGGGAGCCATGGGACTTTTCAGGAGGGATAGAAGTGAAAAGTTTGCAAAAGCTGCTGCAGGGAGCATGGTAGTGAGTTAATAAGGGAAAAGGATTGCCTACCAATAGTGAGGACCCAGTTGAAATTGTGTAAGATGAATTTGCAGTGGCCCCATTAAAAAGTCTGTGATTTTCTTCACTTTTGTTCAGTAGCACATGTGTAGGAATGAAGGGAGTAAACAATGGGAGTGATCCAAGGCCGAGGTTTCCCAGGGCACAATCAGCAATGTGAAGGGGAGAGTGGCTCAAGAGAAGGGGACAGTGTAGAACTGAACTGGCTCACAAAGGGGTCAAGATGGGAAAAAGAGGAGAGAGTAGCAAGTGCATGGGTAATGGCCTGGAAGAGAACTGAGGGACCGAAGAATTGGAGGCATGGTATAGACAATAATTACAGTTTGTTATGAGAAAGCAGAGGAAGAGATAGGAAACCAATAGATTGTGGTCAAATAAGATGATTTCAGAATTCTTGAACATGGAGGTGGTGTACTTTGGCATAATAGTAAGATTAAATGTATGACTTTGTGGGTGGAGTGGAATAGGTCATGAAAAGTGAGTAGGCTGAGGAACTAAGTGGTTAGGGTGGTAGAGGGAGTATCGTTATGTTTGTTGGAAGTGCCCAAATTTGAGGGCAGGAATTGGGGAAGAAAGATTGTGAACCAGGTACTGAACTAGTTGAATAACGGAGGGGTATGTCCTGGAGCTCTATAGACAACAGCTACTAGTTATCAGCAGGAAGGCAGGTCTCGGTGATTGCCAGAAGATGGAGAGTAGAAGAGGAAAGATTTAAGATGGAGGCATGTTTGTTATATATGAACCAGGAATTCCACTAGTATTTGGATTGGGTCAAAGGTGTGGACTGTATGGATTACAAAGGAGGACAGGTTGCTGAGTGACAGAGGTAGGAATAGACCCTGGAATTGGTCCTGCCTTGGCCAGTGAGCCAAGAAGAATGAGTTAAAGTGCAACCAGTACTTGAAAGGGTGGCCAGGGAGTCTGTGTTATCAGCAGGAAGGCAGGTCTTGGTGACTGCCAGAAGATGGAGAGTAGAAGAGGAAAGATTTAAGATGGAAAGATGTTTGTTAAATATGAACCAGGAATTCCAGAGGGCACAGTGGAAAGGGTGGGACTTTGGGGTGAGAAGGTAGAAGGGGATAGGAATAAAGAATCTGGCTTTCAGGGATGGAGAATGGAGTTTAGATGAGAACCAACAAGCATTCAGAATCACTGGGATGTGCAGACTATGTCCAGGTGTGTGTATATTCATCTTCTTTTCCCAGGAAAGGCTGGAAATAAGGCAGGAGCCTGAGACATGCAGTACAAAATGGAGGGCACATGGTCAAATGGAAAGCTCCTGTCTCTCCTCTCCTTTTCCTTCTGAAGTCTGGAAAACAGGATATGATGCAGTAGGAGACTGAAGTTGTGCAGCAGGATATGGACATTTTGCTCCCCTACGACTTTCCTTGTTTTCCCTCAGGGCACGTTTGCAGCAGGAGATGGAAGGTTGTGCCTGACCTCTCCTCTTTATACCAGAGGATAGAGATCAGGCAAGCATAGTATAGATGAAAATACGCACGCATGCATGCACACATGCGCACACACACACACACACACATTTCACTATCATAGACTAAACATTAGCAAAGATGGTGGAATGCTCAGTCTATTTCTAGGGTGAATCTACCACCATTGCAGCATTAGGAGAATAGAGATTGGCTACTATAGCAACCTCACTCTAAAAAGTGGTAGCATCCAGCCAAGGGCATAGAGAAAAAGATTTTTTTTTTTGTTCTTAGCATCTTCAGTAACAGTACTTTAAAGGAAAAGGACAGAAAATTTCCAGATATGCCTAACATCTACCCTCCAAACTTCATCCACCTTTCTCTCTGATAGGAAGACCAAGAATTAGCTTGTGATAATTGTGATAGTGCAACGAACAGAACTAGATATCTGGAAATAAGCTTTCTCTGAGTCCATGGAGTAAAGTGAGAGCCATGACCAATGCTATTCTCTTCTAAAGACCCACCATGCACAAGGGAACAGGGATCTTTATGTTGTCCTTCAGAATGGGTGAATCTTTAAATATGGAGATAAGTACTATTACCATGCAAATCATATCATACCAAATAAAACAGGATCCACATTAAAAAGAAAGTAGAAAATTGCCAAAGAAGCAATGATGGCCCTTCCCTGTCCCCACCAGGAAGACTAGGGTAGACTTCAATTCCATTTGTTCCTGCTGAGAGACTCACATCTGTGGGGCTTTAGTGTGATTCTGCCTAAGAGGAAGATCATCAGTTACAGTGGAGTAGTCTGAATGCTGGCAGGGAACAGGGAAGATTATGATAAATTACTAGAGCCCTCTTGGAGTCAGGTAATAGGAAGACTTATTTTGGAGAATGCTTGCTTCTTTTTACTTTAGGTCATTTTAGTGCTTTTTACTTAATAGAAAACAAAAACCATGCTATTTGATATGCTGAGTCAGCACTGTTTCCTAGTGAAACGTCTTCCCTAATCTGTTTGTCTCTTTAAGAGGGTTGTAATACTGGAAATTTATCCAGGACTTGTTTTCCTGGTCCAACAATTACCTCATTGTCAACCAACCTAGTCATTTTACCAGGAAAAAAAAGTACATAGTCCAAAACTAAACCATGGGATCACTTCATTTGAAGCTTTCATGTCAGGGAGCTCTATGGAAAGACAGAGGTGTGAGGTGTGCATATGTTACAACCAAACTGGCTTCAGCTCATGCAATTTGTGTTTGCCATAAGAAAGGAAGGAAAATTTTAATTTCTGCACTTTGAGTTGTAGTAGAATACTTGTAGATTGAGCGGGGCAGCTTGGGTACAAGTAAAATATTCAGTCACCACCCCACCCCCCACATACAACAGAACCAAGAAATGGCTGTAAGGATGCAAATAGGGGGTTGGCACTAGTGAGGGCTTTGCTGCACTCACAAGCCTTTCCTTTGCTGGGAAGAAAAGAGAAAACCAAGAAATCACCTGAGTGAGGGAACCCTTTTCTGGCTTTCACTACTGGGGACACCTTTTCTCTTTTTTTTGCTCCAAATAGATATTTAATGGGCTTCACATCAGATTCCTATAGAGGTATTTTTATCTCATTAGTATTGAGCATACTAATCTGGTCTAACTTGAGCTACCAAGCACACAAACCATTAGGGGAATCATTAGGTCAAGAGCATACAAACCTACCAATGATGACTTCTACTGAACAATAACAACAAAAATAAAGTTCTTAACAGTAATTCTAGAAATAAAAGACACATAATTATTCCTGGAAAGAACATTGCAACTGGTTTTTATCTCCTGGGCCCAGCTGAGCTTACCTGGATGTACATCCTTGTGAATTTTCCTAACAGAGAAAGATGAAGAAAAGGCTGCAGAGCCAGGTCTTTGCTTGTTTCTAGGCTCAGCTTTAGATCAGAGCAGGTCCAAGGCATCAAGTGTGGCCAGAAGGGATGGAGGTCCAGATCCCAGTCAGAGCCAGTCAGACTTGTCCACCATAAGAAGAGAATAGAGACAGACATATCTTTTCCTTTAGTCATCTAGCAAACGGATATGACTGTAGCCCATGCTCACACACCCTTCAGCTGAAAGTGATCTCTTTTCCCTCAAATTTCTCACAGCACTTTGCCTGGACCTTTCCTTTGTCCTTATCGCATTCTCTTATATCATAGTTTGTCTATATATCCTTTCTTCTATAAGATTTTAAACTCCTTGAGAACAGAATCAATCATTATTATCCCTGCCTTTGTATCCCCATTACCCAGAAGAATGTCTCTCATATAATAGGTCCTTAATGTATTGTCTTAAAATTTCAACACATAAAATAACAATTAACACAACAAATATGTACTTAGGCTGCAGAATTTGTCCCCTTCCCCCCAAATGAAAATGAGCATCTCATCTTTTTTTTTTTAAAAGCATACAGGGATATCCCTAGTAAGGTGATTGTTAAAATCTTTGGTTCACAAATATCAAGATCTAAATTCTGAATCTTTAACTGCTTGCTTGTTTTTGGAAACTCCCAGTAAGTGAGCATTGCTTAATAAATAAAATGGCATTGGTTCTACATCTGTGATGTTGACTTGATCCAGTATATAAAATCCTGCTCATGCAGGGAGATGCAGCCCGTCTTTCATTGCAAATGATTTATTCCCAATTTAACTGTGGAGCACAGCCAATCCCAGCTGCACTGCAATGCTTTAGCACTGACGTCTTAACCCTTTTCCCTTGCTGGGCATTTTTTTTTTTTAAGAAACACTACTAAGAATTTTGAGCGTTGGGACTGTTTTATTTATCTTTTGTTTCCCCCAAGGTGGTTTTCACCTAATAAATGTTCAATGAATGTTTTTTGAATGAATTGATGAACTAGTATTTGTCAATGGTCCTGTATAGTCCTAACCTAGGACATTGCACATTTGAGAGTATTGTGTGTGTGTGTATATATATATATATATATATATATTTTCAGAGTCATCCCATACCAGCAAAGAAAGTCAAACATTAAACCCTTTCAATGGAACCTTCTAAGCTTGTTTTCAGTGCGGTTAAAAAAATCTTTTGAAATGGATCTTGCTAATTTAAGCCTATATAAAGGAATTGCCCAGTACAGTTTGATGATAAAGGTACAACACACACAAACTCTCTCTCTCAGGACACAGGAAAGGTTTCCATGTGAATCACTTTTATCACAGTCAATGAAAATGCCCACAGACCCAGCTTTAAAGTTACAAAAGGCTCAATCACTCAGCCAGTGATTAGCTGCACCCCCCATGTCCTGTTTTTCTCCAGTTAACCGCCCTCTGTACTGTCTGAATAGTTTTCAGTAAACAGGGTCTAGCACAAACCAACCAGAGTCTTTATTCCTGGAAAGGGGAAGCAGCCGAGGTCTGGCCTGGTCTCAGTGCCAGACCATGCTGATTTATGTGGTACACAAACACTTGCAGAACACAGGTTGTTTTTCAGGTTTGGAGCATTAAAAATAGTTTAGTTTGTACTTAGATGGAGTGATGTCTTTGATCTGTAGACAGAGCAAGGTCAAGAGGAAAGACAAACCTTTCAGATAGCATTTGTTTATATACAATTTCCACACTTTTAACCTCTGAAACTTACTTTCTGATAATTTAGCCACAGGAAGAGGTGATTACACCAGGAAGTTAGAGTCACAAGGCAATTAACGGAACACGAGCCATTTAAACTAACTTTGGTTATTATTGTTTGTCTTCCAGTTGCTCAGCGCGCCACAATCTAATTGCAGACCTGGATGAAACACAGAAATAAACCGTGTGCAAAGAGATGTTTACATTCATCTGTTTTGTGTCTTACTGTGCTACAGTATATCATGAAACTATCTGTCAGCACAATGCCTCTTGCCAGGCTCCAATGGAACTGGGGTCATGTCAGTTTCCCTAAAGTACTTCCTACAATGTGGATAGGCTGGACTTGAGGTTTGACATTGTACTCTCTGTGTGCCTATCAGCTTTCAGCACTGGTTTGAAGTAATATAATAACTTTTGTAATGATCACTTGTTTACTCTTGTTTACGTGTGTGAAGTTTAATAAAATTGACCATTTTTTTAGCCTCTAGTTCTAATGTTACCTTTTACTTTATGGTGATTAACCAAAAAACGCACACATTTTAAAGAAGTGATATTGTAACAAAGAACAGTTCCACTTACCATACCACCCCCTGCATTCTTTTTCCTTCTTTGTGGTATAACCTGGGTCTTCCCACTTGCTACCCTTTCATCAACATCTTAGAAGACTTTGAATCCAATAATCTGTTGATTAGTGCACTATTCTGAGACCTCAGAGAGAAATTTGCACAAAATACAACGTGGTCTCTTAGTCACAGGACATAGAGTTTAGAAGACTGTAGGATTCATCACAGGATTAAGTGCTGAAAGGACCTGGCACAACCATCCCTTTTGTACATGTGGCAATTTAGGCCAAAGAGATTGTCTCTCAGTCCAACATTAGACAGGTATTAAGTAACAGAAATTTATGCTACCAGAGACTCAATACTCCATACATTTTGAAATGAACAAAGTGTCAGATTGTTATATTTGAACATTTTATAGGAACACAGGTTTAGATATGTAAAGCCCTCGCAGGTTCCTAGCCCAAATGCTCTCATTTTATGCATGAGGAACTGAAGCCCAGTAATGGGAAATGATTTACCTGAGGTGATACAAGTAGTTAAATGGCACAGTCACGATCTAAATATGGGTTCTCCGACTCCAAATCCAGCACTTTTTCTTCTTTGGAGACAACATTTAGACACCAAAATCCAAGGCTAGAGCTGGAGACTTATCATTCATTCACTTTGGGGCTGTTCTGATGCCCCTAATCCTTGGCCAGTAATTTTTCTCCCCAAACTTTGGTCATAATGTAATAAGGCTATGTTTAGTCAAAAATTGATCCAGGTCAGGTTTGGAGGCAGTGGCAGAACATGTCTAGAGAGTATTTGACTCTCTGCATGTCTATAATGCCAAAGCTTAAAACAGTGGTGGTTCTATTCAGGTTCAGAAAAATTTCAGGCTCCATCCTGAGGAATCCCTTTGAGATAGATTGTCCTGTGAAATACTTCGATTATCCCTAATGTTGCTCTAACAACATAGTTTAAAAAATAGTCACTTTAAACATCTTCTTTTAGCAGAAACGTTTAGGACATTTTTATTTTGGTCTACTGAAACCATCAACTGCAGAGGTTCCAAGAAAGCAGATGTGAGAATGTCTTTGGATCCTATTCGATGATATACAATCCTTAAGTACTCTTGAATGTAACTGGCCCCAAAGGCTATGCTTTTATGTGGACCAGTCACAGGAACTATGCCAGTTTACACGGTTCAGCATATGAGATAAAACTAGAAACAGCCAGGTGGAAGATTCTAGATCCCCTAGAGTCCCCTTCTAGAAGGATTCTACATGTGAATTGGAGTGTATTCCTGCTGACCTATGTACAAATCTGTCATGTACTATGAAAGCCTTTAAATACCCAATAAAGAGTGGAAACTAAGAACACTCACAAAGAAAGATAGAAAGCTGACAAGATAGACTACACAGGAATCTAGAGACTAAAATTTTGGTAATCATGGAACTGGATGGGTTCCTGAACGAGAACACCTCTGCACCTCAGTCTCTAGACGGAGCTACATGGTCACTATAGAAAGAATATGGTCTTCCCTTCTAGAGTTGTTTATCTTTTCTGTGCCCAAGCCACACTGAAATGCAAAGTAAAATGATACACTCGCTTCAATGAAATAAAATAATCATTTGTTGTTTGTTTTAATTTACATATGGATTTCATGTCATCCCATCACATTTCTATTACAGAGGAGCCTAATCTTCAGTGGTTAATACTATATAACTATAAAAAATGTTCTTTTTGCAGAAAAATATCCACCTTCACCTTTCAGAAAGCCAGGACCACAGCCAACAATAATAAACAGAGAAGTAGCATATTGACATAGTGCTTTATTTAAGCTGTCTGTACGAAGGAAAATAATGTGCATCCCTATCATATACGTGTAAAAATACTAAGGATGTACAGTGTACAAAAACAGTTTCTTGTAGTTATTTCACATCCTTGTGGGTCATATACTTAAGGAAATAAACAGTTTAAGTATGACCGACAGTGAGAGTAATACAGTTCCTTGGGTTCATAGTCACGTCTGCTTAAAATCCTTAACCAGATGACTAGATCTTGCACGGATCCAATGAAAGAACTAGCAAGGTCAAGAAATGTCACAAACTCTAAAGCTACAGGGAGGTAATTGAATTACCAATTTAGAGGTGTCATTTATGGTTGTTTATTTATTTATTTAAATAAATACTTTACAATTCATGCTTGCCTGTAATGCACTACCAGGAGCAAGATAAGGAAATTCTACTGTAGACAGTACAAACAGTAGCAGCAAAGTGTGTACATTGAGGTGTAATAGATAGACCCTGCAGTTAGTAAGGAAGGACCTTACTTGTGTACTCTAGGAGAAGCACAATGGCCCCTGCAAGAAGAGTCAGCTTTAAGAAGCTAGAAATCAGGGGTGGGAAATGGAAAACAATACTGGAATAATGTTCTTTAAGCAACAGGAATGTGTTGGAAGATGCAGTTAGTGTAGAACGCAAAGCTGTGTGCAAATATGCCTCCAGTCCAAACAGAAAGAGCCGACTTCCTCCAAGATGTCTGTGGTACAAGAGGGCACACTTAGTGACAGTCAGTACAAGCTGGAGTCAACCACATCTGAAATGTCCAATGACTGACTGAAGGGTTCCAGGTCCCAAGGCCTTTTCACCTGCCAGAATTCTAAAACTACAGTTGTGAGCAAATACAAGTTCCCCCAATCTCTTTTTTCAACAATGCAATTTTGTTTTTATTTTCATCCCTTTTCCCAGCTGAATGAAGATTTGGGGCACAAAATCAGAGATTCCCAAACTCTAAACCAAGTGATGTTCTGTTTGTCCTGAATAAGTCATCAGTTTTCTTGAAAGCAATGTGGGACACAGTTTATCCTTTTTCAAATTCAACCTGAAATAGCTTTCCAATATTTTACCAAACTAAAATGCAAACTTTATTATGCTATTACAAAAGCAGAGTAGCTAAGCATAGGGAGAGAACCACAGGCCATTTGCTGGAGATTAAAAGCCAGCTGGGAGAAGCTGATGGCCTGGGGTTCAGTCAGAGTCAGTCATTAATCTTTAGGAAGTGTCCAGTGCCAAGGTCACAAAGAACACTTATCTCAAGATTTTAAAAACAAAAAAACAAAACAAAACAAAAAACCTAATGGATGTGCCTTGCATATGGGTGATAGGCTTTCTGTTGGTCCACAGAGGGCATTTCAAAGGAGCAAATGCTCACAATGGTCAGTCGGCCAGTCCCCGTCTCTCATGTCTTCGGCTCATCTGATACTTTCTTATGTAATGAGTGCAAAACAACTTATGGGATGTGCTCACTATTCCTACTTTCTTTTCCAAAGATGAAAACTCAATACATTACCAAGTAAAAAGATGAAATCCGTAAGTATAAGCAAAAGTGAGATATCTCTTACTTTAATTGCCCACTTAATATTAAATATGAACTTCACTCAGAAATATGAAAAATTAGAATAAAGTCTATATCTGAATGTGTCTTAGCTGCCTTAATAAAATGCCCTTTATCCCTTTTGTCAGCCCCAGTGTAGCCACTGCCAGCAGTGGTCTCACATTAAATCCACACTTTCAGCATCAAGCAGCTAAGACATCTGCATATGAATATTATTTTTCCTATCTAAAAGTCACTTGCTCTTTCATACAACACAATCATAGTACTACATAATGCTGCCATTTGTCACTGTGGGAGCTGCTAAGATAGTGAAACCAGAATACTTCAATGATAATCCTATGGAGCAAGGATTTCCTTCTACTAGTAATAAGAGCAGCTTTCTGGCCCCATAGACCTTACAGGCTGCTATGGAAAACTTCAGCTCCTAGCACCAGAGGGTTTAAATCTGAAGATCATTAATAAAGGAGAAAGATGAGGTTTGCATACATGCCCCATTCAGTAAGAAATGTTGGGGTTTGGGGACATGAGTATATACAGAAAAAGAAAACTTGGAGGTGTTCTTTTTTTTTTCCCTGATGACAATTCAGTGATTAATGTACCATGATCTGCCCAGTCATGCTGGGTTTTCTTACCCTTTCTTTCCTACTTGGTACATGTTAGCGGTGGTTTCTTCAATCAGTCCTCTTCATGTTCAGTGTGCCAAGTAAAGTGCTTTTCTCATCCTCATTCTGGTGTCAAACCACTTGAAAGCATTTCCTTCACCCAAAACAGACCATCGTTTCTATTCTGCTGCCTGGTTTTCATAATACATTAATTCTCAAAGGAGCAAAAACATTCGTTTGTTTTGTTAACTCCCTGGCACTGGTATTTGGGCTCTCTCCATTTACAGCACCAAGGGTTAAATGACAGTATCTCTTCCCCTGAAGCCAATTTCTATGCAGCGTATACAATTTCAGAGCCTTGTCAAAATGTCCACATAGGAGAAAAAAGTGCATGATTCTCATCAGCTTGTACATTCCTTTGCATGTAGGACAAACTAAACTGCTGTAAGCCTAATCTATGTAAGTTGTAGCTGTATCTGCTAGGAGGACACACGCAATCTTCATCACTAAAAAATAAATACTACTGCAATATAAACAAAACCAACCCCAAAGGACATTCAAAGATCTTAACATTTGTGAAAAGATAATTAACATAAAACAAAGTAAAAGTGAAAACATGGAAGGCAAACACCTGTTTCTCTTGGTGCACAAGTTTTGGTGAAGAGCAGGATCCCTACGCCTGTCTACATTCTTTAGCCATCAGGAGTGATGTACATCAAGAAGGAAAAAAAATTTAAAATATCAAGCACATGGAAAAATGCTCTCTGGTGCAAATCATTTCATTAGACCCTTCAAGCGACTTGAACAATGCTGAGTTTATGCCGCCTTCATTTCTTGGCTGTGTGACGCTCACTTGTCCATGATTGCACATGAAATCTGGAAGTCTAAGTGTGACACTGGGCAACTCGAGCCCCTCTACTTCTTCGGTAGTAGCCAACAGGAATTTATATAAACACATATGTGTGTGTGTATGTGTGTGTGTGTATATATATATATACATATACATATATATGCATATATGTATATATATCAACAGTTAAGTCCTTTGCTCAAATGCTTTCCAAATGAATTCCAGCCAGATGTTAATGACATATACCTGCTTCAAGTACTTATATGCCCTAACCCAAGCTTTGCATAAGCACATCACCACCCTCTCCAAATTGCTTATTTGGACCAGCACAAACAGATGCAAGAAAACGTTAGGAACTAAGTCTTCTTAGTCTAATTAATATTCTGATTCACCTTCTAGAAAGTTAAGAAATGCATCTATAACCAATTTATCTCTTTTTTAACCTCTGAGGTGAGGGAAAAACAAAAGATGACAATTGGTGCACAAATGTACAACGGAGGACTCATGACTTCCAAAGATTGTAAAATTACTTCTTAAAGTTGCTATAATAGTGAGACGGTAGCAGCAATAGCATGAGACCTTAGACTGAGATAAAATTTCATGCAAAAACAAAAAGGCAAGTGTGTTTGTGTCTCTTTGTGTGTGTGCGTGCCTGTGAGAATGTTTGTAAGAGAGGGATGGAGGGGGCATAAGGGTAGGGCAGGGGTGAAGAGAAAAGTGGGGAGAGGGATGAAGGATCTCGTTCAATTTGGGACGACGTCTGAAAGTGCTCCTGCTATCTTGGCGAATAGCTAGTACTGGTGGTGATGCCCAGGAATCATTTTTTATAATAAACCTAGGATGACAGTGATGCAGCAGAACTCAAGAGGATTATTCTCGTCCACTTGCAGAGTAGGAAAACTGTGGGAAATGTGGCCGTCTCTCATTGTCCATGCAGTCCATACCATCCTCATCATCTGTGGGGATGAAACAACACTTTGAACTTCACATTAATTTTTTTTAACTAAACTCTCTTTACCTCAAGGATTATATTTTCCCAGATTCTCACAAAAGAGGGATTAAGTTTCAACCAACATGGCTTACATATACTTGTGCTCACTATTAAATTATAACTGTATTTATTTTAAGGACTACCTTATTTTATAAACTTGGAGCCTTAAACCGAATAGCATCTTAACATGATGTTCTACATTAACACACAATAAAGATTAAAGATTAAATATTATTCATGACACAAGAATAGATACTAAGTAAACTGTAGCAGGAAGGGAGAAATGTATTGATAATCTGCAAAATAACTAAAAGGTAGTGTTTCCATTTAAAATGTCCTTTCTTTATATTCAGTATTTCTGTTATTTCCATTAACAACAACTTATTATTACCAGAAATAATTATTATTATTTTGATTTTTAAAAAATGTTCATGAAATGCCATCTCACTACCTTTCTCCCTAACTATATGGTGATTCATGCCTCTTCCTAACAAAAAAGTTCCTAACTTAAATCTTACCTCTATACTTAAAGCACATTTCATCTTATTCTTTCTACTGTATAACTGGCAGAATTAGCCATGATTATCTATTTATAGTGTTTCATATACTTACCCTTTTAATCAAGTGAAATAGTCCCAATTCTTTGAATAGACCCAGTTCATTTAAGGGCCACTTCATTCCCCCACCCTGTCCAGCCCTGGCCATTTAAGTGACTTTCTAACAAATATCAGGAGAAACAGAGTAAGAGTCACCCTTTAGACCATTATGGTACTTAGTTACAATGTACTTGCACCATGTTCTACAAACATGGAATTTAATAGCTTTGTTATATAAAAAAAGAATGCTTTGTATTCATTTATGACATAGGAAATAAAAGGTTCTGTTTTTTACAGAGTCTCAAGTTTGCTCTTTCCTCTTTTTTATTCTCAATCCAGAATATCCTAAGAGCTGTTACACCATGTACAGTTGGATGTCTACAATGCATCCCAAAGAATAGCTATAGCTATCAAGTGGTAGTTAAGAAATTAACAAACATTTGTTGGGTGCCTAGTGATGCCCATCTCTTCCTGCCATTCAGGCACATTCACTCATTCTTTCTGTCCCTCTCTGTCTCAGTTTCTCTCTTAGACGGAATGAGCTTTTCATCAGAGAAGCTCTGCATAAACTTGGACTGCCTCCATATCATGGCTATTACCTAACAGTAAATGTCAAGGCCAAGGAAGAATGATAAGGAAACATTCAGAACTGAGCTCACACAACAGTATATTATAGGCTAAATGGGTACAGTGTTGGCAGTAATGGTGGTAGGTGAGAAATCACAAAGAATGAGAATCCATTCCTGATGGTTTGGGATACAAGGCCCTCGGAAGCATGTAGTAGTCTGAGAGGCCAATAAAACACTATGAGTTTGCTCGAGAATACTCCGAGTCTTGGCTACATTTCTTAGCACTACCCAGGCAGGCCTCAATTTCCCTATACCTAATGGCTATATCATTAATACCTATCTGCTTTCTGGAAATAATCCACTTTTTAAATCTGGATTTTTCATGGATTATTTTAGTTGGAGGACCCTTACTTTCTCATCAGATGAACTCTCCTTGTTTTTCTCATAAGAGATGGGGAGTAATATTTGTTGAGACATATTGTATAAAATTCCTCATTCTACAAAGACACAGAGGCTGATATCCCCACGTTTTCTTTATGACATGAGCCAATCATACTTTAAAAAAAAGTTTTCCCACATGAACAGCTTTGTTTTGCTGAGAAACTTCAAGTACATTCAACATGTAGAAAGCCTGGTACTGTTTGAACTCTTGTAGCCAATGGGAAGCACAAACAAAACAGCATCTCACTAGGGCTCCAAAGCAAGCAACCTTAGTCCCACCATGGACCATCACTCCAATGAGGAGACAGGAGGAGTCCTGGGTTTAGTGTGTAAGATTCATCTAGCTTCTTCTGCTGCTACTGCCAAGCAAAATTCAAATTACTGCCAACAAGGCTCTACGTTACTTGTGAGTTAAAAGAAAGCAACTTTTCTGTCATCATAGAAATATTTTTGTGATTAAGAAAATACACATGCTACATAATCTGTAGCATCTTCACCTACTGGGACACCACGCTTCCTACTGATGTCACATGGCTATGATTCCTTAGGACTTTATCCCTATGCTCACCTTCCATTGGGAATCCCTGCAGTAAAGGATAATGCAAGAACAAAAAAACTGAGGAACCCATGGAACCCTCAAGAGGAGCTGGAGAAAGGGAAAGGTCCTTCTGCCTTAGCAAGACATTAATTACTGCACTAATGTTGAAACGGAGACTATATGGAACTAAAATGACAACTGTAGCTGTATCCCCAAGTCTGGAATGTTGTAATGATGTATGCAGCATCATGAAGAGCTATGTACATGTGTAAATAAAGTGCATATGTATATACACACACAGATATGACTGTTCTTAAAATTCAGAGGGATCCAGTTGGGCTTGGTAGACAAAGAATAATAGATAAAGATAAGGCCAATGATGACCTTTAGGCAAAACACCTAATGAATGTAAAAATGTTAACTGCTCCCCTTCATTCTCTGGACACATGTAAAATTCTCTACCTGATTTGCTTAATGAATTTGACAAACTGAATTACATGGCAATAAAAGCCTCTAGATCTCAAAGAAATCCTCTCTCTGTACAGTAAAGGTGGCGGGCCATCAATGGCTCCAACAACACAAGACTATGCCTTCCAAAATCTGTTCGCTTAATTAACACCAGTAAGGACAATCTGGCATGCTGTTGCAGCTGTTTGTCGTAGCTGGAACATTTTGCCTCTCCAACTGCTGGTCTGTACTAAAAAATAACTACATTCTGCTTTTTCAGGGTGAGGCAGTGAGTGGGAAGACAAACGCTAACTAGTAGAACTGCTGTGGACTTTTATGAACAAAGCCTCTGTGCTTGTCTCTACACAGTCAGAAGATTTGCCCTGGCTTTCTAACCAGCTCTGTTATTGAAAGCTGCACAGAGTAAAGATTATGTTACATGTAATCACAGTTCAATGTTTCTCTGAATTTCCTTGAGCTGTCCTTTGAGAGAGCCTAAGATAAAGCCAATGATTGGAAATACAACATCCTTTAGTACACGTGCCCATCGACCACAGCACATGCATTGGAGGCAATGGAAAGGCAATTCACAATGCAGGGGCTGCAGTTAACAAGCAATGAGTCTATTACCCACAACAGAGAACCAAGAAATACTCTGACAGCTGATGCCAAGAGCAGCACTGCTATCTGAGCCAGATGGCCAGCAGGAGCACTACCTGGGCAGACTGAACATCTCCCTCTTTGCTAAACAAAGGACACAACCAGAGAGGCAATCATCTCTTCCTTAACTCAGACTGATACAACACATTACTGAACCTAATCTATCTAATCTCCTCCACAGATCTCCTTGGTAGGAAAATCACCCCATCAAGCCAATTGCCCTTCCAAGTTTATCAATTAGATGAGATGGGGACAATTCCCATTTAAGGTATTTTTGTGTGGTCTCTTTGGACCATCCCTGAGCTTCATGTGACAGTAATGATGCTAGATCAGAAATCTGGGGCACGTGGTGATGCCCATATCACACTTCTGGCCAGGGTCAGCCTTATACTTTTTATAGGCTTACAGTTTTGTGTAGATGCTGAGAGTTCTATCTAGGAATTATAATACTGGGGCTTTATGTAGCTTTCTAACCTATAACCTATCTCTCTCAGATCCTAACCAATATTCTTTAAAGATTTTGAAATTTCTGAGCTTATAATTTATGTTAATAATCAAGACTTCTGAAACACAAATGTATAAGTTCAAATTGTGTTCTAGAGATGACTGAAAAATGCCTTCTCATCTCAGAGCACTGAATATGAAGTTAGAGAAACTGAGAGAGAATTTTGGCTCTCCTACTTAGTACCATTATAAACTTGGCAAATAACTTAACCCCTCTGGTACCTAGTTTCATCATCTCTAAAATGAGCAGAAATGGCAAAATCTCTTAGGTTCCTTCCAACTCTAAACACTATGGCAGCTAGGTAGCACAGTGTGTAAGAGTATGGGACTTGGAGTCAGGAAAACCTGGTTTCAAATTCTGTCTCAAATTCTGAGACCCTGGGTAAGTCCCTTAACCTCTCTCAGTTTCTTCATCAATAAAATGGACATAACAGGAGTACCTACCTTCCAGAGCTACTGTGAAAATAATAAATGTACAGCACATTGAAAACCTTTAAGTACTGTGTAAATGCTAACTGTTGTTACTGTGGTTATGGTTGGAAAGCTGCACCAGCTTAGGCCACAACAAGCAGGGCTGTGGGAGATTCTTACACGAGCCTGAAAGACCCTGGGTACTCTCAGCCCCTATTCCCAGCCTTCCAAGGCTTGTCTCAGCAATACATGTACAGAGGCCTCTAGCCCCTTCCCAGAACTCCTCATTCCTTTCCAATACCTCAGACACACCTGTAAGACAACAGCAGGGCATAACTCACTGCTCTACCTGTCCCCTTAGATGACATCCCTTCATCCTTTGGCTCATATTTCCTAGGTGTATGGGAGGCAGCTATTGTATAGTGGAAAGTTCACTGGTCTTGAGAATCTGGAAACTGAGGTTCTAGTTCTGACACTGAGCAGCGGTGTGACTCTGAGCAAAATCATGGTGTCCCTTGGAGATCCAGTTTCCTTATCTACAAAAGGAGGAGCTTGAACGACTTGATTTTCTGGGGTGCTTTCCATCTCTGGATTTCTGCAATTCTCTAAGTGGGTGAGATGGTGTTCCACTTATGGGTTTCCCTTCCATAGATGCTCAGTACATAGCAACAGTCTGGGCAAAGATATTTTTTTAAATAGTGTGACATGACTAATGTGTGTGAAAAATTGTCTTACTCTTAGAGTAATCTTTTGTCTCCCTCGGAGTTTCCTCAAATCAAAATTTGACCTTCACTTGTGGACTAATGGTGATACACACAGACCACTGAGAAGCAGGCACTGGCAGCAGATGATGGTTCTGATCATTCTTTCTTCCACTAGAGTGCACTTACTTAGGGTAGACTTCTCTTCCAGATTCCTCAGAGCAGACTTGGAGTAAATTCATCTAAGACACCTGAAGCACCGCAATGGCTTACAACATTTTCACACTGCCGGTCATAGGTCTGCACTGTGTAGCAGCAGCAAGTCAGAAAGGGTCAGGGAGTAAAGAGGTCATTGGTGACAGATACATTTTAGGCTATAATCTTCCATACTAGGAGAAGTCTTACACCCAGCTAGACCTACTCTTTCTCTCTCAAAATTAAAATTTTTAAACTTGTCTTGTCTTATTCATCACTTTCACTGGAAGACCACTCTTAAGAAGAATAGGCTCGCCCTGCTGCTAAACTCAAAACATGCTCTATTTCCCAATCATAGTTACGTCCTTATGGATCACTTACTATTTACTTACATTTTTCAGGCGGTGTTATTGTAATTGTCTGAGCTGTAAATTCTTCATCAAAATATCTGGTGTCCGTCTCAGACGTTACTTGAGGTTTAAAAGGAGGTACCAGCTGAAGGAGCAGAGAATCAAAGTGTCATCAATGAAGCTGAATACAACAAAGGACAAATACAATATAGATAAAATCACTGATCAAATGGTTAGTTAGGTGTGCATGGCAGAGGGCTACTTGGCCAACTCACTGCATGTGCAGGAGGCTACTTTGGCTTCCCTGTGCCTCAATGGCCTGAATTTTTTGAGTTTTTTTCAAACCTGGAAGAAGCTGCATAACAGTGGATATTTTAGGCTGTTGTGATATGAAATGAACTTTGGGAGTTGTTTCATTCCCTCTCCCCTAGTAAATAAAACAGGCTTCAGATCTTTTTTATTGATGGGGGTTGGTGAGAGAGAGATCAATACTGAATTTTTTTTTAAAGGCAATTGGGGTTAAGTGACTTGCCCAGGGTCACACAGCTAGTAAGTGTTAAGTGTTTGGTCTAAGGCTGGATTTGAACTCAGGACCTCCTGACTTCAGAGCCGGTGCTCTATCCACTGTGCCACCTAGCTGCTGCCTGAATTTTTTCTAGGACCTCAATAAAGGTCCTGGAAATGTATGACAATATTCGAGTAAGACCTGTGTTCAAATCCTGCCTCAGATGGTGACCCTGGGCAAGTCACTTCTCCTGGCTTCAGTTCCTCATCTATAAAATGGGCAGTTGGACTACAGAGTCCTTTTTAGATTGAAATCTATGAACCCGTGATCTTTATGCTATCTGGTTGTGTTTCTTAGCAACAAAAGCTATTTCCATAATCCAATTCCTCTTTAATCTACTGGTAGGGAAGTATCTTTGCATTTCACAAAGGAAAATAAATTGTCTTTGATCCTGATGAGACATATAAACATTTCTGCCCTGTAACTTGTCTGTGACCAGTACAGGTGAGACAAATTTGGGTAGGAGGACATAGAAAAAGTCATGGGTAAAGAGGCTGCAGTCATGTGAGTTTTCTCTCAGCTCCCTCCTAACTATAGAAAAATGACCACTGGGACAGCTGCCAGTTTTTCCTCTGTGAATTTGGTCCTGTACATAGATGAAACTTGTTTAAACACCTCCTTTTTTATTCAAAAAAGTATGATGTTTTGAGCAAGAAATAAAGGAATGTTGTATAAAAAATCATTCATAAGAAGAATAAAGGCTTTTCAGAATAACATTTTCATACGACAGAGAAAAGGTATAAATAGGAAAGTCAAAATTGGTGCATCTGGTAGAATTTCTCCAAAGCAAAATTCCACATTATGCAATCAAATCACTGTGCAAGTCTTTTGATAAAAAATTGTCATAGCTAAGATATCAACTTTTACATGAAATAACAATGTAAAACTACTTAAATCATTCCAATAGATAGCCAATATAATAAGAGGTTTTGGTGGTATTTCAAAACACATTTTAAAAGTAAATTACTACATTTCAGATCTTGGCAAGCATGTAACTAAGCAATTTTCATTTCCTTTCTCCCTCATCCTTTTTTTTCCCCCAGTCCCAAATACACAAATCGTCATTTGAGGCTTGTGGATTCATCTAAGCACTCTTTTGGGGCCTAAATCTAATCCTGGTTCTATTTATCAACGGGTAATAGATACTACAGAACAATGTGGCTGCCCTCTCAGCACCCTTTAATCCCCCCACCTGGAATAGGGCCTTCTGCCAGGGACCAATACAAACCTGCAGTGGCTGCCAGGACAGATTTTTCTCTAGCTGTTCTATCAGGATGATTTGACACAAGCAAGCAACTCACTAGGCAGAAGAGAAGTGTGACCTCCTCGACTTGGGAGCAAATTTACCCCTGCCATGAACACTGCACACATATGCACAAAGCCTTGCTGGGTGTACATGAGGCAGTCTGTTTGTGGCTGTTTAAGGACCTTCAACATTAATGTCTCTTTTCACCCTGGGAGGGAGTTGAGAGGCCTGCTTCTAGTCTCTGCTGTGATAGTAACTTTCTAAGTGAATAGTCCCATGCAATGTTAGCTCCTGGATGGCAGAAACTTTCATTTTTGTCTCTATACCCAGCACTTAGTATGCTGCCTGGTATATAGGCACTTAAAGACACTTGTTGATAGACTGATAACACCTCACATGTTATATAGCGATTTAAAGTTTACAAAGTATCTTCATTATTATAGCCTGGTGAGTGAGGTCGGTAAAGTGCAGGTATTACTAGATCCATTTTACAGATTAAAAAACTGAAGTTTAGGGAGGTTAAGTGAGTTACACAGGGTCATGGAGAGAGGCTGGCTAAATCACATACCCAGAGCCATATGAAGAGTGTCTAAGGTAGGATCTGAACTCAGATCTGCCTGCCTCTGGGCCCAGTGCTTTCTCCTCTGTGCCACCTAACTGCCTCAACTTAAAGACTGGAATGTAAGGCTCTTTATTATAAATTCATAGAGCCATACATAAGAAAAAGTGTGCTGCATAGACACAGCATTGGATACAGAGTCTCAAGATCTGGGTTTCAGTTTAGGCCCTACCATTAATGAGGTTTTCAAGTCTACAAAATGGTAAGGCCAATATTTCCACTGCCCACCTCAATGAGGCATCAGGCTCAAAGTGTATGAAAAACACTCTGAAACCACACAGCCCTACACAAATGCATTATTTTTATTTTAAGCTTTGTCCTTTCCATCACAAATGGAACTTCTCTCAGGCTCAGATGCTTCATCTATAAAATGGGAATAATAATAGCATGTGCCTGCTGCAGGGTCATTTTGGATCAAATGCATGTCGTAATGGAAGATGCTTTGCAAACCGTGAAGCACTATATAATAAATGTTAGCCATTATTATTATTAAATAAATTTAAAATAATTTAAACTATTATGTGCCAGTTGCTAGGGACATAAAGAAGAAAATTGTCACTGGCCTTGGAAAAATTACAAAGAAATTTAAGTTGTAAGGAGAGACTTCCAGGAGTCAAGATGGCAGAGTAAGCAGTAGATCACTGTCTCTCTCCCATTCTCATCCCCAAACACCCATAAATTAGTGTCCCAGAACAGATGCTGGAATAGTGGAGTATACTGGCCGCACGCCGACCTTCTGCCAGCTGTGCACCAGTACCCACTCCTTCTATAAGGAGTACACTACCAGAGTCTTACCCACACCCGGGTCTTCGGTCCTCAGCCAGATCACCACACAGAGACGAGCCATCGGGAGGCGCCAACACCACAGCTTTATTCAGAGGCCAACACAGCAAGCCATCATAGCAAGCCCAAGCAGCAAGGCCAGAGCAACAGGGCAGGAGCCAGGGGAGAGCACGTGTGTGATCTGACCACGCTTGTTCCTAAAAACCTACTTAGCCCCTCCTCCCCAGCCCGCTTACTAGCCAATGATTGTAGGGTCAGATACCGGAAGGGGCTGTCTGAGTTTAGCACACCAAGGGGGAGGGAGTGACGTAGGAGGCCAGGACCGGATATAGGAAGGAAGCATCTGGGAATGGCACATAGACAAGAGTAAGTGACCTAGGAAGTCAGACTCAGGAGGGGTCTGGGTCAGTGCTGCACAAAGGGACCCAGGAAGTCAGGAAGGTCACAAGAGGCATCTGGGGATGACGTTGCATATAGGGAGGGGACTAAGCAGAGGGAACTCAGTCCTCTGCCATCCCACTCCCATGTGGCGCCGCCCCTTGCCTCAGGAGCTCAAGCTCCGACTACTTCCTTGTACCCAGCTTATCTCACAAAGCACTGTCCATTGCCTCAGGGCTTCTGCGTATCCAGCCCATCCCAGTACACACTCTGCCTACCACAGCCCCTGCCTCGACTTCCAAAATACCCAGATCTTACCCTACCCTTGCCACAGCACCCAACCTGGTAGCTGCCAACATCAGACAGTCCCTCACAATTCCCCCTTTTTGTTTAATAGAGAGGTGGAGACGGGGTCTCCATACTAGGCCTTCGGTACTGAGTGCCTCTACAAAACCTCTAAAAATCCTAAGAAAACCTCCTAAAATAGTGGGTAGTAACAATAACAGTATAAATGCAAAAAGAGTTATAAATGCCCAATGGGTTACAAAGGAGGGGATGGGGAAAGACGTATGCTTAATCCAATCACTAAGGTGATGAACAATATCATCAGTCTCATGTTGGTGCCAAGTGTCAGATATGTACCGTGCCAGTCTAATTAACACCCGCAAAGCCTGGAGTACAGAGGAAAGATTTGTAGCCTAGATCTGGGAAAAGGCACAGGTAACATTACATCAAATAGAAAAGAAAGGAGAGTGTCATATACTTTGTGAAACGGTGTCGCAAGTGGCGTTATGGTATAAGGGTGTTACACAAATGGATCAATATCAGCCATCGCATGGCAACTGCTGTCTCAATTCCAGCCACATAAGTTCATTCCCAATGTCCTGAGTAGCCAATGCTACTTTTTCAATCTGCTCCTCCAGCCGCTGATCAATATCAGCCTGCACTTGGAGGGCTTGGGCGAATTTATCGGCCAGTTCCTCTATTTTTGAGGCAAGCAATTGCTGTCCACTATATAAGTCCTGTATCTGGAACTCCTTGAAGATGGATGCTGTCAACGCCAAGTGCCCCCAGCCATTCTCTCGTGTCCCAGGGCACTGGAGCTGGTGCAACCTGTGGCAAAGTCCTGATCGCGCAAAATGAAAACAGTTTTACTCAGTTTAGATATCCTAACTGTCTTTTCTTTCTGCTCTCTCTGAATTTTCTGTTGACTGTGTTTCTTCTCCCATCCTTGTTGTCTCTCCCGGGGCTTCTTCAACTCGTTTTGTTCTTCTTTCTGGTACCCAGCGGCTCTGGCCATCAGAATCTGTAAGACATAAATACCCCGGCCCTCTCCACAACACTACAGATGGGCCTTGCCAGTTTCCTTCATCGTCCTTCCAGAGGACTTTCTGGTTAAGGGATGGTGCATGTAGTGCTGTTTTTAAGGGGCCAGATGAATTACAAGTGGGTGGTGTTATTAGCTGTAGCATGCTAGGGGATAGGCCCGTGTCTCTATCTAGACAGAGAAAATTATATGTATATAAAGCTTTATCCACATCTTCTTGGGTAGGCCACCGCCCTGTGCCCCGACCTCCTACTCCTCCTTTTTGTTTACTGAGGGTAGCTTTCAAGGTATGATGGGCTCGCTCAACAATAGCCTGACCTGTGGGGTTATAGGGGATCCTTGTAACATGCTTAATGCCAAAGGATGTAAAAAAGGTAGTCATTTGTGTAGATAAATAGGCAGGCCCGTTGTCAGTTTTAATGATGTGAGGGATCCCCACAGAGGCAAAACAATGGTACAGATGCTTAATAACTGATGGGGTGTTCTCCTTACTGGATACAGTGGCCATTATAAATTTGGAAAAAGTATCAATGCAGACATGGATAGTGACACGGCCAAGATGAGTGACATCCATTTGCCACAAGTCATTGGGAAAAAGACCTCGTGGGTTAATCCCCTTACTGGGTGGAGGGGGGAGAAAAGGAACACAGCGCACACATCGCCTCACAATTTGTCGAGCCTGTTCACGAGTTAAACCATACAGGCGTCTCAGGGAGCTCACTGGTAGGTGTAAAAAATCATGGGCTTGTTCAGGAGGGGTGAGGACTGGCAGTAGGGAGCACTGTAAAGCATGATCCGCTACATCATTGCCTTCAAAAATGCCTCCTGAGGTAGACTGATGAGAATAAACATGGAGAATGTAAAGGGGGTTTTTTTGCTGCAACAAAATTTGCTGTAATTCCCTCAGGAGAGAGGATATGGTGGACTTATGAGGTTGGAGGACAGCGTCCTCTATGCATTTAAGAACCTTTACTGCATATAGACTATCAGAGATTAAGTTTATAGGCTCAGGATATTTATGGCAAGCCTGGAGGATGGCAAAGAGCTCATTTTTCTGGGTAGAGTCATAGGGGGTTTCTAATACTGTTATTTCCTTGGAGGCCTCATGATAAATAGAGGCCTTATAGTTTTTTGTAGCATCAGTGAAAACATTTGAGCCTTGAACAGGTTCTCCCATAACCTTTCATTGGGGTGGTACTAAGGTTATTTGCTCTAGCATAGGGAGAAGCAGACAGGAGGAATGAGGACTTATCTCGGCCCATTGGGAGCAATGTGCCCAAGACCAATAGGTTTGCATAATGGCTTCTCGCTGTCCAGGTTCAAAATTCGAGTAAAGTAAAGGTCGCTGTCCAGACAAGTAGACAGCCCTTTGTACTGCAGCTAAGGCTAGTTCCCCTAACATCTCATAATAATTTGGCAGTACCTTGTGAGCCTTCTTTGCATATACAAATTCTAACAATTTGGGACTTTGGTGTATAACACAAAAAGGACTCTGTTGATTGACCAAGGAGACCTCTATTCTACCTTTGGGGTCCCATCTGGCGGTCTGGGCCTGGGCAGCAAGTGAGAATATTTGGGACACTGCTGCCTTAGCAGCAGGAGTCCATGCCCGAGCGGAGTTCAAATCTGAATTTCCTTTTAAGATATCATATAAAGGCTGCATTACAGCAGGAGGAATGGGTGTGCGGGCCCTGAGCCATTGGATCTGTCCCACTAACTTTTGGAAGTGATTCAAGGTGGTTATCTTATCAAGCACTAGTTCAGGAATTTGATTGCTAATAGAGACAGCCTCCATACGAAGGCCTAGGTATATGAGTGGGTAATTGGTTGGACTTTGTCAGGGGCCACCACCAAACCATAATGAGCAAGTGCAGAGATGGTTTCTTTTACTAATCTTGCTAATGTTTCATCACTGCTGGTGGCTAATAAAATATCGTCCATATAGTGAAGTATTGTGGCTTTAGGCCATTTGTCCCTGATAGGGTCCAGCACTCTTCCCACATAAGCCTGACATAAGGTGGGACTGCAGCACATTCCTTGGGGCAGGACCTTCCACTGATATCTTAAATCTGGTTCTGCATTATTGGTGGTGGGTATAGTAAAGGCAAATCTCTTTCTATCTTCTGGGGATAATGGGATAGAGAAAAAACAATCTTGGATGTCTATGACTGTCACAGGCCATCCAGAAGGCACTAAATTAGGGGAGGGAAGGCCAGGCTGTAGGGTTCCCATGGGCTCTAGGGTGGTGTTAACCACCCTGAGATCTATTAACATTCGAAATTTCCCTGATTTCTTTTTTATTACAAACACTGGGCTGTTCCAGGGGCTGGATGTGGGCTCATTGTGCTCCACCTGTAACTGGTGCTGCACTATATCACGTAAAGCCTGGGCTTTCTCTGCAGGGAGGGGCCATTGGGGTACCCAGACTGGGTTATTAGATCTCCATGTTAGAGGAGTGGGTCTGATACAATAAAATTTTTCTTGCTGCCCAACGGCCCCAATTGAAAATCCTGCAGGGGTGGTATATAAACAGATGCACCACAAGCCTTCAAAATATCCCTTCCCCATAAATTCTATCTCAAACCAGCAACCACCGGGATCGATTTGGAAAATTCCCTTGCTGTAAAGGGGAAGTCCGAACCACCGGGTAAAAGTCGGAGATTTTCCTGATGCAGCCCCGAGGGCGCATTCTGAGGGGGTGGAGCTTCCATCTGGTAAGCTTGTTGAGGGGCCCTCCTTGCCCCGCCTCCCGACTGGCTTGCAGCATTCTTTAGCATAATGGCCAGATTTGTTACAATTGTAACAAATTGCCCTAGGGCAGGCTCCACCAGGTTTCTGGCTGCATTGTGCCTTGAACTGACTGGCTTTCCCGCATAGATAGTACAATTTAGTCTCTTTTGTTTTCAGCACTTCTGATAGTCCTCTCCAAGCGGCTGCCTGTAGGCAGGCCACGAAATCCGGGAAAGGTTTATCAGGACCTTTTTTAATCTTGGTCAGGGAGGGCTTTTGTTTCCCCAAAGCCTGAATCTTACTAAAAGCCCGTAGGGCACATTGGGAAACAGCTGCAAATGCTGTATTTAGTGCCTCTTTTAACTCCTTACACTTCTTCCATTATAAAGGGGCCCAGGTCCTCCCTCCGTCGGTTAAGTGTGGGGGAGGGGGCCGTCTCTCCACGTGGCTTTCCTTGCTACAGTTTCCTGCTCTCTCCCGGCTACTGCTCTCCTGCTCCTGCCCTCCTGCCCGGCCTTGCTTTCTTTTCTCTTGCTTATTTTCAAATTCGTTGTTTCCAGTGACCTCTGTCTCACTCCCTGAGTCTGTCTCACTCCTAGACTCTTCCTCACTACTGATTTCTGCTTCTTTCACTCTTTTATACACTTCTTTCCCTTGCACCTCCCGTTCCGGGACCTTACCAAACAATTGTCCCATCCTCCTTCCTTCGCCCTATCGGCTAAGGGTCTCGTCTCTCTTCCCGTGACCAGACCAGCTGGTCCACGGGGCCTCTGGCCTATTTCCTCCGCCCCACGTTGGGCGCCACTTATACTGGCCGCACGCCGACCTTCTGCCAGCCGTGCACCAGTACCCACTCCTTCTATAAGGAGTACACTACCAGAGTCTTACCCACACCCGGGTCTTCAGTCCTCAGCCGGATCACCACACAGAGACGAGCCATCGGGAGGCGCCAACACCACAGCTTTATTCAGAGGCCAACACAGCAAGCCATCATAGCAAGCCCAAGCAGCAAGGCCAGAGCAACAGGGCAGGAGCCAGGGGAGAGCACGTGTGTGATCTGACCACGCTTGTTCCTAAAAACCTACTTAGCCCCTCCTCCCCAGCCCGCTTACTAGCCAATGATTGTAGGGTCAGATACCGGAAGGGGCTGTCTGAGTTTAGCACACCAAGGGGGAGGGAGTGACGTAGGAGGCCAGGACCGGATATAGGAAGGAAGCATCTGGGAATGGCACATAGACAAGAGTAAGTGACCTAGGAAGTCAGACTCAGGAGGGGTCTGGGTCAGTGCTGCACAAAGGTACCCAGGAAGTCAGGAAGGTCACAAGAGGCATCTGGGGATGACGTTGCATATAGGGAGGGGACTAAGCAGAGGGAACTCAGTCCTCTGCCATCCCACTCCCATGTGGCGCCGCCCCTTGCCTCAGGAGCTCAAGCTCCGACTACTTCCTTGTACCCAGCTTATCTCACAAAGCACTGTCCATTGCCTCAGGGCTTCTGCGTATCCAGCCCATCCCAGTACACACTCTGCCTACCACAGCCCCTGCCTCGACTTCCAAAATACCCAGATCTTACCCTACCCTTGCCACAGCACCCAACCTGGTAGCTGCCAACATCAGACAGTCCCTCACAGTGGAGCCAGAGGAAAGATGGGGTGGACCACTCTTTTGACCCAGGAGACTTAGACGATTAGCAAATAAAGTCTGTATCACTCGAGTACAAGGGGAGTGCAGTCCAAGAGAGGAAGTGTCCCAGTAAGCCAGCAGCAGGCTTCACCTCAACAAACCAGCAGGAGATACTGAGGCACAGAGCAGGCAAACACCAACACCAGGACCCCACCTCACCCATGTGCCTTAGCACAGGCAGGGGAACTGGCAAACTCCAGCTCTGAGAACCACCATGTGTGTTGCCACAGCCCCAGCTGGGAAGATGCCCTCCAGCAGTGAACCTTGTCATGCTTTAGCACAGCCCCAGGTGGCCAGACGTCCTCCAGGAGCCAAACCTCCCTGTGCTTTAGGACAGTCCTGGGCAGGCAGGTGTTCTCTATCAGTGGATTCCATGTGCTTCAGCGCAGCACGAGGGAAATGCAGAAAAACCCCACCTGGCTTTGGCACATGCTAGACAACACCACTAGGACCCCAGGTCAGCACCAGGTAAGCTGCCAGACACCTATAGCCTCCAGCCACCAGCACCTGAGGCCCCAGCACACAAAGCTAATGACCAGGCCCCTGAACCTGAGCAAAAGAAGCTTGGGACAGTGGCCCCTGTGCTCCAGCAGGAGAGCTCAACTTTAAAAGCCATGAAATAGGCAAAAAAAATGAGCAAAAAGCAGAAACAGACAATAACCATAGATTCTTATTATGGTCACAGGGAAGATCAAAACACAAACTCACAAGAGGACAATATTGGCAATATACCCAAATATAAAACTTCAAAGGGGAATATGAACTGGTCTCAAGCCCAAAAACTCTTGGAAGAGCTCAAGAAGGACTGTAAAAGTCAAATAAGAGAGGTAGAAGAAAAAGTGGGAAAAGAAATAAGAGGTATGCAAGAGAGAGTCAATAGCTTGGAAAAAGAAGGTCAAAAATGACTATAGAAAACAATTCCTTAAAAAAATACAATTGGCAAAGTGGAAAAGGAGGTACAAAAACTCTTTGAAGAGAAGAACTCCTTAAAAAGTAGAACTGGCCAAATGGAAAAGGAGGCACAAAAGCTAACTGGAACAAAAAAAACCAAACCAATTCATTAAAAATTAGAATTCAGCAAGTTGAAGGTAATGACTCTATAAGACATCAAGAATCAGTCAAACTAAATCAAAAGAATGAAAAAATAGAATAAAAAGTAAAATACCTCACTGGATTACAACCAAGAATCAACTACCCAGCAAAGCTGAATATATGTCAGGGAAAAAGATGGACATTCAATAATATAGGGGATTTTTAATCATTCCTGATTAAAACGAAAACAAAAAAACCAAACCAAAACAAAAACCAGAACTGAACAGAAAATTTGATCTTCAAATACATGACTCAAGAGAAGCACAAAATGGTAAACAGGAAAGAAAAAAAAAAGATCTTATTCAATACGGTTAAACCGTTTACATCCTTACACGGGAAAATGATACTTGTAACTTTGGAGAACTGTATCTTTATTATGGCATTTAGAAGGAGTATATATAGTCAAGGGGTGTGGGAGTAGGTTGAATTTGATGTGATAATAAAAATAATTAAGGAGGAGAAAAAAAAGGATTGTACTGGGAGAAGAGGAAAGAGAGAGGCTGAATAGAGTAAATTACATCACAGGAAGAAGAGGAAGAAGCACAAAGACCCATTACAGCAGAGAGAAATAAGGGAGGGGCTGAGTATTGTTTGAACCTTACTCTCACTGGATTTCGCTCAAAGAAGGAATAACACATATTCTGTTGTTTTTTGAAAACTATCACATTCTATAGGAAAGTAGGAGGAGAATGGGGAAAGAAAAGGGAGAGGGTGGACAGAAGGCAGGGAAGAAGGGAGGGAAGAAGTAATAAGGTAAAAGGAAAGAAAATGGAAGGGGGGCTGATAGAAGGGAGGGGACATTAAGGGAGACGGTGGTTAGAAGCAAAACACTGGTGAGGAGGCAAACAGTGAAAGGAGAGAGAAAAATATAAACAAGGAAAAATAGGATGGAGAGAAAGACATAGTAATAATAATTGTGAATGTGAATGGGATGAACTCTCCCATAAAATGGAAGTAGACAGTAGAGTAGATTAAAAATCAGAATTCTACAATATGTTGTTTACAAAAAACATGTTTGAAACAGAGAGATACACACACAGAGTAAATATAAAAGGCTGGACCAGAATACATTATGCTTCAGCTGAAGTAAAAAAAAGCAGGGGTAGCAATCCTGATCTCAGATAAAGCAAAAATAGATCTAATTAAAAGATAAAAAGAAGGAAACTACATCTTGCTAAAAGGTACCATAGACAATGAAGTAATTACTATCAATACTGAACATACATTCACCAAGTGGTACAGCATCCAAATTCTTAGAAGATAAGTTAAGTGAGTTACAGGAAGAAATAGACACCAGAACTATACTAGTGGGGGACCTCAACCTCCTCCTCTCAGAACTAGATAAATCTAACCACAAAATACAAGAAAGTAGTTAAGGAGGTGAACAGAATTTTAGAAAAGTTAGATATGGTAGAACTCTGGAGAAAAATGAATGGAGATAGAAAGGAATATACCTTTTTATCAGCAGTACATGTTACCTACACTAAAAGTGACTACATACTAGGGCATAAAAACCTCACAATCCAATGTAGAAAGTCAGAAATATTAAATGTATCATTTTCAGATCATGATGCAATAAAAATTATATGTAATAAAGGGCTATGGAAAGATAGACTAAAAATTAATTGGAAACTAATCTAATCCTAAAGAATGAGTGGGTCAAACAAAAAAAATCATAAAAAACAATCAATAACTTTACCCAAGAGAATGACAATAATGAGACAACATACCAAAACTTTTAGGATGCAAGCCAAAGCAGTTCTTAGGGGAAATTTTGTATCTCTAAATGCTTACATGAATAAAATAGAGAAAGAAGAAATCAATGAATTGGGCATGGAACTAAAAAAAGCTAGAAAAAGAAAAAATTGAAAATCCCCAATTAAATACCAAATTAAAAATTCTAAAAACCAAAGGATAGTTTAATAAAATTGAAATTAAGAAAAATATTGAATTAATAAATAAAACTAAAAGCTAGTTTTATGAAAACACAATAAAATAGATAAGTCTTTGGTTAATTTGATAAAAAAAAAAGAAAATCAAATTACCAGTATCAAAAATGAAAAGGGTGAATTTACCACCAGTGAAAAGAAAATTAAAACAATAATGAGAAGGTCTTTTGCCTAACAGTTGATGTAGAGAGGAAGACCATGAGCCAAGAATTGGACTTCTTAAGAAAGAATGGAGAATGATTTGAAGACCATAGCTAATTTCCACCAGGATTTTGAGAAAGGCTTATATAGCCAGATAGAGTAAACCTCAAAAAAGAAGCGGTAGCTGAATGATTATAGTGGTAGGGGAAGGATCTCAAATTATTAGTGAAAAGATGCCTATTGCAAAGTTGCAGGATATAAAATAAACCCACATAACTTGTCAGCATTTCTATTTATTACCAACAAAATCCAGTAGCAAGCGATAGAAAGAGAAATTCCATTTAAAGTAACTGCAGACAATATAAAATATTTGAAAGTCTACTTGCCAAGACAAACCCAGGAACTATATAAACAGAATTAAAAAAATACTTTTCACACAAATAAAGTTAGATCTAAATAACTGGAAAAATAGCAGTTGCTCATGGGTAGGCCAAGCTAACATAATAAAAATGACAATTTTACCTAAATTAACTTACTTATTCAGTGCCATACCAATAAAACTACCAAAAAAGTATTTAATAGAGCTAGAAAAAATAATAACAAAATTCATCTGAAAGAACAAAAGGTCCAGAATATCAAGGGAATAAATGAAAAGAAATTCAAGGGAAGGTGGCCTAGCCATACCATATCTTAAATTGTATCATAAAGCAGCAATCATCAAAAGTACTTAGTACTGGCTAAGAAATAGAGTGGTAGATCAGTGAAACAGGTTAGATACATAAGACACAGTAGTCTATGACTATAGTAATCTACTGTTTGATAAACCCAAAGACTTCAGTTTCTGGAATAAGAACTCACTGTCTAACAAAAACTGCTGGGAAAACCAGGAAACAGTAGGGTAGGAACCAGACACAGACCAATAATATTATACCATATACCAAGATAAGGACAAAATGAGTATACGATTTAGACATAAAGGGTGAAACTGTAAGCAAATTAAGAGAGCAAAGAATAGTTTACCTGTCAGACCTATAGAGAAGGGAAGAATTTATGACCAAAAAAAGATAGAGAACATTATGAAAGGCAAAATGGATAATTCTGATTGAATTAAATTAAAAAGGTTTTATACAAACAAAGCTAACGCAACCAAGATTAGAAGGGAAGCAGAAAGCTGGGAAACAATTTTTATAGCCAGTGTCTCTGATAAAGGCTTCATTTCTAAAATATATGGAGAAGTTACAGGAACCCATATAAATGAATTAAAATATATACAAAACAAATAAATGCAAAGAGAATTGATGTGGTGATACTGGCAGTGAAGGTGGCCATTGCTACCAGATGACTAAGCTCTGTAAAGGTCAGTCAAGTCACCAGGCTGATCCTTTAATATGCACCTGTACAGATAAATACCAAATAGATGGCAACTTTAGAGAACTGCTCTATTTAAACTAACTGCATGAGACTTGTGTGTTTCTTTGGGGGAGTATGGGAAATCAAGGATTTTTTCATAGCTACTAATAAAACAATGAGATAAACTGGTTTCATTATACTATCTGTCTCCCACTAAAGTCTTCTTCTGTCTCATTACAGTTCTGGAGATGAGCTTGGTTATTCAGAAGAGTACAAGCTCTAGCAGTGCCTACAACTAGAAAACCTGAAGATGGACATGGTGATGGCTACTTTGCCCACAGTTAATAGAATAGCCTGGCTCTTTTCAGAGGCTGACCATGAGGCAATTAATTATTTAATTATTTTTCCCCATAGTAATTCATTAATCTGTCTAGTAACGAATAGAAGGGTTATGACTACTATCACATTGATGAAATTATGGACATTTTAAGTACTGAAGTACATTATCAGTCAAGTAACTTCATATATGATACACTAAGTAGTGTTTTGGTTGCTTTTTAAAATTACTTCATGAAAAAGACAGTATACTTTCTTTAAACTGAATCCAAATTACCAAAAACCTCAAGTCATCAGATTTTTTCCCAGTACTATACAAGGATAAATATTATATACAATGATGACTGAGGTATGACAAAATTCTGAAATGATTTCCAATTCAAAGTTTCAATTACATTGTCACCTTCATGTTAAGTATATTTTGTTTCAGTCAAAGGATTTGAGAATTTGTAAGCTATAAATGATATTCAAGTACTCCCTGATTTTTGTCACAGTGTATTTTGGAAACTTTAACAAAGGTATCATAAAGCAAGTCATATTTCTCACAGAACTCTATTATACACTCCTTTTCTTCTTGCTGGGAAGGAATATTATAGATGTCCAATGTGTCAGATACTGATCTAAGTGGTTATTGTATTGGTCAGTCTTCCTTCACTGTTTTTCTCTAATATGAGGAAAGGATCAGGGTAGGGGCTAGAGAAAAAACATATTGGATAATTCGGCATTTGCTGTCACACACAGTCAGTAAGTCAGTTTGTTTGGCTTTACCTGTACTGCTTTGAAATGTTTCTCGGGGTGGTGGAAGGACTGCAAGAAAATGACAGTTAATACCATTTTAAAGCCTCTGGGCTAATCAATCTCAATTAGAAACCTTATAATTATTTTATTAGCTATGAATTCTGCCCTAGCTTAATTCTATTTTTATATAATTTTTATCAAAAGCCTAACCAGTTTCTAACCCATCTTCAGACCTCCCTCTCCCTGAGTCTGTCCACCCTGAAGTGATTAGAATCCCAGAACGACTCCTCCCTGAAGTGATCAGACTAAGAAAAGGAAGAAATTTTGGACTACTTCAACTCACTTCTATAAGGGGGAAAAGAGAATTCTTAGAGGTCAGAGGATTAAATGGTTCTATGAACATAATTCTCTGGAATGCACCAACATTTTGAAAATTACCATCATTCCTAAGCTGTTACCTAAACCCTGAACTCTTGCTCAATCCTGACTATGTAATTTTGGCTACTATTTGAGAATGTTATAAGATGTAACTCCAAAATGGGTTGTGTCAGAGATTTTCAAAGGCAGTATGCATTTCTGCCTTTGGATTCTTTCTAAGCAAATGGTTAGAAGTAGTTTAATTAAAATTAATAAAAATTGTTTCTAGAATGCTTATGTCTAAAATGCAAAATAGAGAATTTTTTTCCCTACAGATTATATCACTTAAGAGTCTGGATGAAATAAATCACAGATATGACCAACAATATGTTATCAAGTCAGATACCACAATAATTTTTTAAATGATAAACTCCATTCCAAGTCCTATAAAATGGGCAAAAAATATATACTGATGTGTACACATATCTATCTATCTATCTATCTATCTATCTATCTATCTATCTATGGCATTAATGCACTATACATTTTACATACATAGTTAGTCAACAACCATTTATTAAGCACCTTTATGAGATACTATTCTATGTACTAGAGAAAAAAAGAAAGGCAAAACATGCTCCTGCCTTGAAGGACCTCACTTTTTAAAGAGAAAGAAAATATACAGATTGCTGCGTGTATGTGTGTGTGTGTGTATAGTAAATGGAAGGTGATCTCAGATGGAAGGCACTGACAGGAATGGAGAGATTAGGGAGAAGGCCTCTTCCAAAAGGTGGGATCTGAGCTGACTGAAGGAAGCCAAGAGGCAGTGACAGGCAGGGAAAGCACTTCAGGCACAGGAGAGAGCTGGTAAAAAGGCAGACTTAGGAGATAGGGTGTCCCCCTGTGACAAAAAGTAAGTAGTAACACTGGATTATAGATTGTGTAGAGGAAGTAAAGTATAAGAAAACAGGAATGTTAAAAAAGGACCAGGTTATTAAGGTCTTTACATGCCGAACAGGGAAATCTATATTTGATCCTAGAGGTAAAAGGGAGCCATGGGAGTTTACTGAGTAGGGAATGAAATGATCCTGTCTGCATGGTAGGAAAACTACTTTGGCAGCTGAGTGGAGGCTGAACTGGAGTGGAGAGAGCCTTGGGGCAGAGTAACCAGCCAGAAGGCTACTGCCATAGTTTAAGCATGAGGTGATGAAAGACTGTACCAAAGGTTGCAGTGGCTGTGGCTGTGTACGTGGAGAGAAGGTGTAACACATATGCATTGTGTAGGTAGGAATGGCAATAATTGGCAACAGACCAGATGACTGGATATGTGAATATAAAAGAGTTAATGACGACAGCAAGGTTGCTAGTATGAGTGACTTGCAGTAACTGGCAGTTTGAGAAGAATGGAGCATTTAGGCAGAAAGATAACAAGTCCAATTGTAAGCATGTTTAGTTTAAAATGTCTACAAGACATTCAGTTTGATATGGACAAAAGAGAGCTGGAGATGTAAGACTGCAGGTGAACAAGGAGGTTAGGGTTTAATAAATAGATCTGAGAATCATCTGTATACAGATGACTGTTTAATACATGGGAGCTGATGAGATCATAAAGCAACATAGTATACAGGGAAAAGAGACATAAGAGAGAGCCTTGAGGGTCACCCACTGTTAGCAGACATGACTTGGATGAATATCCATCAAAAAAGAATGATAAGAATCCATCAAGATAGGAGAACCAGGAAAAAGCAATGTCATGAAAATTTAGGAGAGATTATCAAGGAAAAGAAGATGATGAACAGTGTCAAAGACAGCAGAGAAGTCAAGAAGAATAAGGATTGAGAAAAGACCATTAATTTTTTTTAAATGATGTTTCTTTAATCAATGCATAAAGAACCTTTAGGTGATAGTTATGTCTCCTATCTCCTTCTTTAAGCACTAATTCTAATAGTTTAAAATTTTTAACAGGACTGGTAAATAGATCATTAAAGTATGCACAGTGGAACAGGAAGCAAGGTGCCATTCTTCTCAGTTACCTTTCTCTCTCTGTCTGTCTCTGTCTCTCTCTCTGTATGTATGTATGTATGTCTAAGACTGTCATTAGTAATTGGGTAGTTTGAAAGAAAAAGTTGGGTAGAGTTGAGTATGATGTGATTCTAAAAAGCAAAATGATGCAGGAAAAGGCAAAAAGAGTAAGTATCTCATACAAATGAAGTGTGAGAGGAAGAACTAATACAGAAAGATTAGATGGGGGAGGAGAGTGGGTAGTTCTGGAACCCTACTCTCGTCGGTAATGGGTTAAAGAGAGAACAACATACACACACACACACACACACATATATATGTATATCTACAAGGGTATAAAAATCTTCCAGATTCAGAAAGAAAAAGAAGGTAAGGGGATAGGGAGGGGGAAGAGGGTAAGGAAGAGTTAGGGAATTAGATAAGGGGGGGTATAGAAGTATGTGTCCATTAATGGGAATGGAACAGAGGGAACAACACACATACACCCACACACACATATTTAAAAGAGAATAAAAATCTTCTAAATTTATAAAGAAATAAGAGGGTAAGGGGATAAGGAGGGAGCGTTCTTCAGAGGGGAGGATGAGGGAATAGGTTAAAAGAGGATACAGAAGGGTGTTCAGATTAATGGGGATGGAGGACAAGGGAGGGATCCTTGGGAGGATAAAGGAGGGATTCTTGGAGTGGGGCTAGGTTAAGGAATAGGAGGGCAAGGTAGCAGGTAGAAGCAGAGGAGTGAGGAAGGATAGGAATAGGGTGAGAAGGATAGTGAGGAAAATTGGAAGGAGGAAAATATACTACAAGTAATTGTAGCTTAGAATGTGAATGGGATGGATTTACTTATAAAATGGAAACTAATAGCAGATTAAAAATTTGAATTCAACAATATGTTGCTTTCAGGAAATGCTATAAAAATGAGAGATAGACACAAACACAAATAAAGATCAGGAGCAGAATTTATTATGTAAAAAAGGAGGGATAGTAATCATGATCTCAGACAAAGTTAAAGCTAAAATCAGATTCAATCAAAAGATAAAAATAAGGAAATTACACTGTCAACCATATTAATCAATAGTTTTAGACCATATAAAATAATGTTACTAGACAGTATAAATAAATATGAGAGTATACCTGACAAACAGACATTGGAACTATATGAATATAAACACAAAACACCTTTCATACAAAGTTATATCTAAATAACTGAAATAATATTTATTGTGCATGGGTAGATAAAGCTAAAATAATTTTAAAAATGATCATTTTAGTTAAGATGCTATCCACCTTCAGAGAAACAGATGACAAGTAGAAATAAGTATAATACAGTTTACATATATGCGTTTGAGTATATATGTATATGTTTATAGATATCTATGTAAAGGCATGTATGTGTGTATATATAGATAAACATATGTATATATAGGTACATATATATCTACACTCAATTGTAGCCGCCTTGGGGGAGAGAGGAAGGGGAAAAAATAAACAGTGCACAGCAGAGGACAAAACAAAACATACAAGAAAGCAAAGATGGACAACTTTGAAAATAATGTGTAGTATTCATTATATAGATTTTCCTGAAATGGAAATTTATTGCTTTTACTGAATTCTTTCTTATGTTCTGCTGTGTACATGACAATGGTTTTTTTTTTCTAATTTTGTATTTAAGTTTAAAATAAATTTAAATTTTTTTTAAAAAGACCATTAAATTTGGTAACTAGGAGATGATTGGTGACTTTATATATAATAGTCTCAGTTGAATGATGAAATTGGAAGCTAGATTAATGAGACTATTTAGAATTGTGGATTGCTCTCTCAAGGAGTTTAGCCAAGAAGGGAAGGAAGGTTTTAGAGACATAGGGTGATAGGAAGGATGATAGGATCAAGTGAAGTTTTTTTTTTTTTAATGACTCTTCATATATAAATCAGACATAAAACTAATATGCCAGATATAATAAACACTGAGAATTTGATTAATAATCACATTACTCTATAAGACTGTAAACACCATAGAGGCAGGACTGAGTAATCTAGACTTTGTATCTTCCTCATCACCTACAACCATCAATAAACAGGAGGTACTTGTATTTTCTTTATTTTTGCCCCCTTAAAATTTGGAAGGAATATGGAAGATGACTTAGACAGCAGAGCTAATAAAAAAATTAAAAAGCTGTTCAGAAAAGTCTAATCTGTTAACTGTTTTGGAGGGATAAAGAAGTGACAAAATAGGCTTTGATGGAAGTAAAGGATGCTAACATTATAGTTAGGACAGTTTAAGATTTGCCCAGTACTTTCACCAACTTCTAAATAGGATATGTTGCAAAAACATTTGTGAGTTAACTGTTTAAAATGTGGAATAGACTTTTTCATGAAAGAGTGTCATCAGAGTTCTCAAGCCTAAATAACCAATGATGTACCTGAACCATGGTTCTCTTGTTACTACAAAATCTAAATGCCCTTTGTAATATTATTTCTATGGGAAAATGCATTTTTGTTTCAATTGTGAGTGGGTGGCTTTCTCACCACAATCACAGCAATGAGAGGGCCCCCACTCTCCTTCTAACTATTCTCTTCTGGTGGGAACAGCGCCTTGATAAAGGGCACAGGCTCTGGCAGTAGAGTTCAAAAGGTAACAGCCCAGAGACTCTTTGGAAGCAGGAAACTCCCCTGGCCAAAGGGTTTCAGTTTCCAACTGGAATGGGATGAAATACAGTGATGGGGAATACAGCATTTGAAGGACTAGCAAAAGTTGTTTTGTACATACAAAAGATAGTCATCAATAGAGTATTACTAAGACAGAAACTGGGTATTTATTAAGCAGCACTAAATGATAAAGGTGGCAAAATGCAAAGCAATGAAATGGGGATTGTACATACACAGGATCAAAGCATCATAGATTTAGAGCTGGAAGGGACCTCAAAAGTCATCGAGTATAATGCCCTAATTTTACAATGAGGAAATAGGCTCAGAGAGTTGAGTTAACTTGTCCAGGGGAGCATGGGGAATAAGAAGAAGAGCCAAAATTTTAACTCAGATTTTCTGTCACCAAATCCAAGAATCTTTCCACTACTGTACATGCTTAGTAACAATTAATTAGCATATTACATTATAACAGTGACGAAAATGCCTGGAGAAGGAAACGGTAAACTACTCCAGTATCTTTGCCAAGAAAACGCCAAATGGGGTCATGAAGAGTCACACACAACTGAAGAACGACTTAACAACAACGTGATAATAACAACAACATAATAAAAAACCAGAATGTTGATTCCCTAAATATTATGAACAAACAGGAATTTATTATCCATACCTCTTTCCTGCAGTGTATTTTCACATAATGCAAATCTCACCAAGGCATCATGCAAGTAGTCAAATTCATGAAAAATCAACATTTACAGAATTGTACAATCATCACAGACTAAACAACTTTAAAAGCAAAGCAAAATACAACAGTATTTTCTTTTGTGGTAGCTGTCTTTAGACAACTCATGCTCATTTCATGGATAGTTGCACCATTGCTGTGACATTAAACTTTATGAAAAACTTTGCCAGCTGGTTGCTTTAGGGAATGTGATTATTCTATCTTTTCTAAAATAGCTAGGGCCCAAGAGTGGTTAGACAGACCAATAAAAATGAAAGAAGTCTAGGGATATAAAAGAGTATTACTCTATATTGTTCTGTCGGTGAAGAAGTACTGGATTGACCAAAATATCCACTACTATCTTAAATTGTTAAGTTTTAAGTTTCTGCTTTTTAAAATATTGCTGCAGGAAGATTATAATTTTAACCAAAATGACTGTTAATTTGAGAATTGCTTCTTTGCGTGAAAAAAGATTACTATATCATAAGAGGAAAAAGTTTTTAATTGGTATGCCAAAATGTATAATTAAGAATAAGTACTGAATAAAAATCTAGCTTAGATTCTGAGGACACAAAGCTCAGTCTCTAAGTACAAGCCCAGACACGTATAATTTAAAGCCTAAAGAACTAGCACTCTAATTAGTATGCATGTATACCTCTTAATTTTTTACCACTATTCTGGGTCCCAATTCTGATCACTACTCCAAAAGGAATATGATCAAAAATAAAAGTTATTTTCAACTGCAGAGTATATTTCTCTCTGGGATTCAATGAGATCCTATAAAAGGTCCATTAATTTCATTTAGACCATACTAATACTCGAGCAAATACATTTGTGATTGCTAGTGTGGCAGGGGTAGATTGGAGCACTTCTCATGGAATGAAGCATGTATAACGGGGCACAGATTTTCTTTTTTTTTGACATGTACAATCATGTTACACATATTTCTACATTAGTGATATTGTGAAAGAAGAATCAGAACAAAAGGGAAAAACCACGAGAAACAAAAAACCACCAAAAAAAAAAAAGTGAAAAATTCTATGCTTCAATCTGCATTCAGATTCCATAATACTTTTTCTGAATGTAGTTAGCATTTTCTTTCTTTCTTTCTTTTAGTTTTCAACATTCACTTTTATAAGATTTTGAGTTCCAAATCCTCCCCCCCCATTCTCCCCAAGACAGCATGCAATCTGATATAAGCTATCCATGTACAATCATATTAAACATAATTTCACATTAGTCATGTTGTGAAAGAAGAATCACAACAAAAGGTAAAAACCACAAGAAAGAAAAGAAAAGAGAAAATACTATGCTTCAAGCTGCATTCAGACTCCATAGTTCTTTCTCTGGATGTGGACAGCATTTTCCATCATGAGTCTTTTGGAATTGTCTTAGATCCTTGCATTTCTCAGAAGAGCTAAGTCTGTCACTATTAGTCATTGCACAACATGGCATTACTGTGTATAATATTCTCCTGGCTCTGCTCACTTCACTCAGCATCAGTTCATGTAAGTCTTTCCATGTTTTTCTGAAATCCACCTGCTCATCATTTCTTATAGCACAATAGTATTCCATTACATTCATATACCACAACTTGTTCAACCATTCCCTAATTGATGGACATTCCCTCAATTTCCAATTCTTTGCCAAGACAAAAAAGAGCTACTATAAATATTTTTGTACATGTGGGTCCTTTTCCCTTTTTTATTATGTCTTTGGGATACAGACCTAGTATTGCTAGATCAAAGAGTATGCAGAGTTTTATAGCCCTTTGGGCACAGTTCCAAATTGCTCTCCAGAATGGTTGGATCAGTTCACAACTCCACCAATACTGCATTAGTGTTCCAATTTTCCCCTATCTCCAACACTTATTATTTTCCTTTTCTGTCATATTAGTCAATCTGATAGGTGTGAGGTGGTACCTCCCCTTTGAGGCTTCACATGTAGGTTTGACATTGTTGTCTTCTTCTGAGTTTTTGTTTTGATCTTCCCTGCTGCCGTAGTAGCGTTCTATGGCCAGTGTTCTTTTCTGTTTCTTATTCATTTTCCAGCCTATTTCATGACTTTTTATTATTATTTTTTTTTTAGGCAATGGGGTTAAGTGACTTGCCCAGGGTCACAGAGCTAGCAAGTGTCAAGTGTCTGAGGCCGGATTTGAACTCAGGTCCTCCTGACTCCAGGGCCAGAGCTCTATCCACTGAGCCACCTAGCTGCCCTTATTTCATGACTTTTAAGGTTGAGCTCTGCTCCAAGGGTACAGGGGTCACTGTCCCAAGCTTCTTATGCTGGGGGCCAGGAGCTTGGTCACTGGCTTTCCACACTGGGGCCTCAGGTATGTGCAGCTTGCCCACTTCACTGGGGGTGACCCAGCCTAGTTGCACCTGTTGTGCCAGGATCTGAAGCTTGCAATTTGCCTTCTGCAATGGGGCTGGAGGCTTCACAGCTGGCCCTACTAGCCTGCTGAACCAGGACCGAGGGGCCTCAGTTGCTGATGTGTGTTGTGGCTAAGAGCCTCCCACTGGCTTGCTGCGCTCCTCTAACACCTAAGTGAGACAGATCTTTCCTGAAGTCCTTCTAAGCTATCTTAAGCTAGAAAATTGTTTCACTCTGTCTTTTTGTGGATTCTGTCGCTCTAGAATCCATTTAGAGGCTTGATTTAATGTTGTTTCCAAGGGAAACTGGGGAGAGCTCAAGCAACTTCCTGGCTTCTCTCCGCCATCTTGGCTTCCCCCTGGTACATTGATTTTCACCCCTTGTTGATGTGCATACATGATCTAGCAACTCATGATTGGTCATTTGGTCCCTAAAACTGAAGGAATTATGTCAAAGATGGCTGGCAGGCAGAGCCACAACTACTGCTGAGTGAGAACAGGAGAGTTAAGAAATACCACTACTCCATCTGGAAGTCCAAGAGGAGTACAGGAAGTCCCAAATCAATGTATGCAAGAGAGAGAGAGTGAAGTTTTTCTAAGACTCTTATAGATTATTGAGGAGATGGCTCTTCCTGGCCCAGGGAGCAGTCATCTTCAACATAACCCCTCAAATCACAAGGACCAATAGACCAATCAGGAGCAAGTCTTTTAATAAGGAGCCAGAACACATGCTTACCTCTATGGAAAGTTCTCCAATCCAAGCTCTGTTGTACTAGAATATAATAAATGCTACTGGAAGTTTTAATAAATTATGCCTCCAGTAAAACAAGTGATGGCCTTGGGGACTAAAATAATTGCTACTTTCTAGTACTTGACCCCCAAAAGGTAACATTCCCCTGGAATATCCAGTGTAATGATGAAATCTTTAAAATAATCAAAATATAAACAAATAACCCAGTCAAACAATTTAAAATTGTCTTAACATTAGAGATGATTCCATTAAAGAAAAGTGGAGGAGAATCAAAACATACATCTTTCGCAATATGTCTCCTATGGGTAGGGAATGTATTCTTAACCAACAAGGATTAAAGGAAATCACAGAACACAATATAAGTAATTTTAATTACATGAAATTGAAAAGATTCTGCAGAAACAAAATTAATTCATCTAGGATAAGAAGGGAACTGGTCAAATGGAGAATAAAACCTTTGTATCAAATTTCTCAAATAAAGTATCCCAGTGGAAAAAGGATACAAACAGTTCTCAAAAGAATTGTAAATTATTAATATAAATATGAATGTTCCAAATCACTAATAAAAGAAATGTCAATCAAAATGAAGTAAGCAGAAAGAAAACAATATTTGAGATGATCACAGCAATGCAAACATACTACCACAAAATAACCCAAAGTAAATGTTATAAAATTATAAAGACTAAATGTGGCTATAAGGAAGTGACATGAAAAGACACCTGCCACATTTCTGCAGAGGTGAGAGGTCCACAGGTAGGAAACACTTCATCTCTTTTTAGATTTTTCCAATGTATTGCTTGATTTTTGTTAATTGCTTTTACTCTTCTTTTATTTTTCTTCCTTTTAAAAATATTGTTATATGGGACGGCCCCCATGGGGGGGGCCATAGGGTGAGGAAAGATACAAGGGAAAGTTAGACAATACAAAAAACAAAAGATATCAATAAAATTCATTGTTAAAATAAAGTAGTTTTCCCTAAATATCTTTTTGAGAATTCATTAGAGAGAATTCATTTGAGAATTCATTAGAGTTTTTTTCTTTCAAAGAAAATATTTCTGGCAAACCTAAAACACTATTTTTTACCTCTTAATATAAACATAAAATACTTATTATAAACATTTCTTATTGGAGAACCTATGATCAAATCACTCTTCCATTTATCCCATTTGCTTTCATTTTTTTTTTAAGTAAATGTTATTTTTTTTTTTAACAAAACAAAAGAGTAACCTGCATTTCTATTTCTAGGAAACTTGAAATCAAGTCTCAAACTAACCCACAGGTCAGGTTAGAATGTAAGGCATTGTGCCAGGCACTGTGGTCAGTCAGTCAGCCAGTCAACAATTCTCTGTTAAACACTTACTACTTGCCAGGGGCTGTGCTGAGCACTGGGGCAAGAAAGAAAGACAAAAAAAAGCCCCTATTCTCATGGAGCTTAGATTTTAATGGGAGATACTAACATGAGAATAACTAGGTATGTGCAAGCTATATACACAGTAGGTGAAAGGTAATCTCAGAGGGTACACATTCAAGTCTTTGAGTCAGATAAAATACCTATTTTATTATAAAACATTAGTTTTTTGTTATATAAATAATATATAAATAAATCTTATTTATTATTAATTATTTTAATATCATAAAATACCTATCTAATAGATAAAATATCTACTATCTTTGCAGATCCTGCATAGGCATAAAGGGTAGGCTGAACTGATATTCACCCAGACTTTTACACTTCCATGGCTATAGTGATCTCATCAGTGTTAGCACTTCCTGTGTAGCAAAACAAAAACATCCCCAAAAAGAAAAAGGAATGGAAATCTGTTGGTTTATAATGACGTAAATGTTTCCAGATAAGAATATTTAGCTTGGATATTTGAATTCATCTTAACAGACACTCTGTCCCAGCGACACACACACTCAAGTTCCAAAATGGATCCTTAAGTTTTTTGAATTCAGCAGATAATGGATCACCCTAAGAATTCCAGAAAGAGGTTTTCTAGTCCCGTAACACTCTCCTCCCCACCCATCCACTCTTCCAGCTCCTATGACATTGAATCCTGCAGGTAAGAATTTATGACTTTAGGGCTGACTCTCTCCTTCTATCACCTCTAACAAGTATATCTAAGGCCAAGGGCTTGGCCCTCTGCTCTTCACTTCCTATATCTGTTATACTGACAGCTCTTAACAAGGTCATTTAGTTCCCAGGGCCACAGACACTCAGAGCCCACCCCCTATTGTTAGTTTTCTAGGTCTGTCTCTGTTTCTCCTAAAATTTAAGCTCTTTGAGGGCAGTGACAATTTTGTCTTTATACCTCTGGTACCTTGCACACAGAATCTACTAAATAAGTATTTGTTGAATTTGCCAACTAAAACTACAGTCTCTAAAAATCTTCAGTCTTCATTCTTTTTGATTTCACTGTTTGATATTACACCCCCTTCTTCTGGATATTCCTTTCCCCAAGGTTTTTCATGAGACCTCTGTTATGGATTTCTGCCTGACCATATGACTGAAACCAGATTCCTCTGCATCAGCATCATCTATGTCCCACCCCCTTTCCATGGTATACCCCAGGGCTCTCTTTAAACCCTCTTCTCTCTCTACACTTTCTTGGTGATCTATGCAAATGACTACTTGATCTATATACCAGGTACTCTCTCTCCTCAACTCCAGTCCCTTATTTCTAAATGCCTGCTGAACATTTACCCTGAATCTACAATGGACGTTTTGAAAATATGTTCAAATTGAACTCACACTTTCCCACTGTGACTAAATCTACCCTTCCTAACTTCTCTCTTTCTGTAGAGCGCACCACCATCTTAATTACTCAGGTTCACAGCCTAAGAGTTATTTTTCATTCTCCACTCTCCCTGACCCCGCATCCAATCAGCTGCCAACATCTCCCACATCTGTTCCTTGCTCCTTACAGTCACCTCCTTAGTTCAGGCCCCTATCACTGTTAGGTTGAACTATTATAACTACCATTTAAATGGTCTTTCTGCCTCATTCTCTCCTCTCTCCAATCTGTCATCTACACAGCTGACAAATTAATAATCCTAAAACACAAATCTGACCTTCTTACTTCCCATCTTAAGAAATGTCAGTGGCTGCCTACTGCCTCTTGAATAAAATATGAACTTCAATACTTGGTATTTACAGTTCTTCACAACCTGGCTCCAGTCTATCTTTCCAGGCTGAATATATATCCATAGTTTAGGCACTGGCCTGCTTGTTTTCCACCAAATAAAACATTCTTTTACCTAGAATGCTTGCTATATTGCCTACTGGATATCTCCTCCTGATGGTCCAGTAGGTCTTCAAACTTAACACTGTCAAAACAGAATTCATTTTTTTCTCTAAGTTTATCACTCCATACTTTCTTATTTCCATTGAGAGGAAAACCATGCTCCCAGTCATTCAAGTTTGAAACCTAAGAGTCAACCTAAATATAATTCTCTCCACTATAACCCACATCTAATCAACTACCAGATCTTGTGATTCTCTCTCTAGAATCTCTCCCATTCTTTCCTCTTCTCTCCATTCACGCAACTACCACTCTAATCAGACCCTCATTACTTCTTGGTACACAATATCTTTCTAATTGGTCTTTATATCTCATGCTTCTCCAGTCTATCCTCTATACCGTGCCTGACACACAGTAGGCACTTAATAAATGTTTAATGACTACTAATATATATCTATATATCTATATCTATATATCTATATCTATATATCTATATATATATACACATATATACACACACAGATCTGTATATGTATATACGTAAATATATTTCCCCAGTAGAATGGAAGCTCCCTGTGGGCAAAACTTGTTTCATTTTTGTCTTTGTTTACTCAGGACATCGCACATAGCTACTGCTTAACAAATGCTTGCTGAATTCAACTGCCACTGATACCATCCTTATCCAGCTCATCACTACCTTATATTTACAATATTGCATTTTTCTGGCTTATTCACTAGATTCCCCATCTCAAGGCAATTGTCTCTGCAATCCACCCTGCACATCAGCAATTTATCTTATAAAATTACATTTTAACGCTATTACTCCCTTTCTGCAGAACTTCTAGTGTTTCCTTAATGCCTATTCTATCAAGTCCAAAATCCACAGTCTTGTTTTCAAGGCTGTCTGTCAACTGGTTCACCTCACTTATTCAACTCTTACCATCCTTTACCACCCATCATGAATCCTCCCTCCAATCATGCTCTTTGTAATATTCTCCTCACCTGCCCTGTTCATTCCTATACCTCAGATTGGCACTGAATTATTTATTGCTTTGACCTTTTACTAGCTGTCTCTTTTATTTATTCCTTCATCCAGCATTTATTAAGTATCTAATCTGTACCAAGTACTCTTCCAAGTGCAAGCAACACCAAATGAAATCCTCTCTGGCATCAAGGAAATTATATCTTGTTACATGGAAGCAACATGAACATAGAAAATTAAATACAAAATATATTCAAGTTGCAAAAAATATATATACATACATACATATACACACACACACACATATATATATTCAAGGTATATATATATTCAAGGTGTATATATATATATATATGTCTATTCAAGGTAATTTCCAGGGGGAGAGAAATAAAGGGGATCAAGACAGATTTCTAATAGAAGTTTAAAATAAACTCTGAGGGAAGCTAGAGCTTCTAGGAGTTCTGTAAAACTATATTTCAGTTATAAAGACACAAAGATGAAAAAATTAATGTCATGCATGGAGAACAGCAATCAGATCAGTTTTACATCAGTCCTCTTCAAAAATTAGACTATAAGCTCCTCAGAGTTGAGGCCATCTACAAATTGATGGAGTTGACCAAACCAGATAATCTCTGAGGTACCTTCCAACTCTAAAATTCTAGGATTTAAAATCTCCTATTTCTTTAATATCATGCAGAGAACCTCACAGAATACTCATTATATTACAGATATCTAACAAACACTTGTTGATTTGAAAATCATAAGGTCTGTTTGAATCAGTAAGATGTAACTATAACACAGATACCATAAAAACAGAATATTGTACAAAATATGAGGTAAGAACAATAAAATTAAAAACTCTGTGTCAACAAAACTAAAAAGAGTAAAAAGAAAAAAAAAAGCTCTTTTTATGTAGCTCTATGTTCAATAGGACCAATAATCTTCAAGCTCTCATAACTCCTGTGACTCTAGCTGGTGCCTTCCAAAAATGATGAACCATTTCTTTTGACCCAGCTCCCTCACACTTATTCACAACTAACTGTGACTAAATGATTTCCTAAAGCCCTAAATCCAAAGATCTGGTCTGCTGCCAGAGGACAAAGACAGTACTCTACAGAATGCCTCCCTCTGATCACCATATGCCAACTTTAAGGATATTTCCAAAATCAATTTTAGAGGAAGACCCTTTAAAAATTAAATATATTATTGGTTTTTGAAAAACTCTTATCAAGAAATGGGGAACTTGCATACAGAACCTTGGCACCATCTCCCTAAGAAAATGAAAGCTGACATGATAGAAGCACAGAAGTTTCCTTTGTATAAAAAAGTGAGTTCAGAATACATACTTATGAGATAGATAGCATGTCCACTTACAAATGGTTTTGAAAGAGATGAGAAAAAATATACCACCACTTGGAAGCAAAAGCAAACGCAAACAGAGTACCTAAACTGGTATTCTTGGTCTCACAGACAAGGCTTTCTATTGCTTTCAATACTATGACTTTCAGATGATTTACTTTCACTTGAAATTTTTCATATAATTAAAAAAAAGTTATATTAGAAAAAATAAGGGTAAGAAAATCTACTCAATTCTAAACTATAAACTCCTGACCTACAGAACTCATTGGCTAGGGGAACTGTAAAACAGATGGGCTGCATTCCAGTGGAAATACAAGAGCTGAACTCTGGATCAAATAAGCCGCTGTGCTAGACTGCTTCATTCTGAGCTGATGTCAAAATGTGTTTGTGTAGCCCTCTAAAGTAAGAAGAAAGTAGGATTGTACGAAAAACAAATAAAAAACCACTCACACTTTAAAATTTAGCAAATAAGAAATGTGAAATGATAACTGCCAGCTAAATATAATTATAATGTTTACAATTCAGGGATAAAGGGCAATAGCTCTAAATACTTTGTAAATTCAATATTCAGAATCGCCTAACTAAAATAAAAATAAACCTCTCTATCTGTGCTTACTTATAAACACTATTCAGAAGTAACCAACAGATATAGTCTGTTTTTTGGTCATTCAGCTATGACAGTGATCTAATGTTATCAATAATAGACTTTCATATACCAAAAATAGCTATTTGCAGTCGTGTTTCCAACTGATCACTCCTTCAGTAGTCACAGAGGTGATTCTGAGAGTTCTATAATCACCCATTACTTATATAATTTAAGATTACAAGAACAATTTAAAGATTATCACTGTTGATTATCTTGTTAATATACTGACAAAATGAACCACCACTGGTTTCATTTTTTCCTCTGACAATCCCTAATGTTTAAATGTACATGCATGGTGGCTCTTATTCTCAGATATAGTCAATTACCACATACCTCAAAAGTATGCATCTGTTCTGAAGACATTAATAAAAATTAAAGGGCCCATCTATCAGTAATATTTGTAAGAGTATACTTTTGCAAATAAGAGGAAACATAATATGCTATAGCTTGCTCAAAGGTTGATTATGAACAAAGTTTTATTCAATGAATACTCTCCTTAAAATACATTATTAAGAATAACAATATAATGGAGCCCTGTTACAATACTGTAACTGGATTCCTCAGTAGTGAGGCCCTCTTATAATGAGATCCTATAAATACTACAAGAATCAATTTTCTTAAATTGAGTCCAAGACAGGAAGAATTCCATAGTATTACGGGAAGATTTCAGCGTAGAAGCAAAATTTTCATTGAGCCATGTTAAAGAATTCTAAACTTTCAAATTACTACATACAAAAGTCACTCTCAATACAAAATTAAAATGAGTCAATTTGGACTAAAGAAAACAGATAAAACAGAATTTATACTTAACCATACTCTTTTCTTCCAAATGGAAACTAGACTCTAGAGATTGGACCTCTATTCCGTTTTATCAATTCAGATGGAGTAGCTGGATAATAGTAATGCAAAGCTCCATTTCTATTTGAATGGAGAATGCTGCCATCTACTAAAAAACAAAGAGGATGCTACTGGTATAAACCATGACTATTAGGATAGCACATGTATTTTGTAGTGACATTAGGCTGAAATTTAGTATGCATTTATCTAGTAAAGACACATTTTTTTCACTCTATTTGTAAATCACCATTAAACTGATTAAAATGCTGTATGGCTCCAAATAAATTAGCTAGAAAAATCATTTCTTGAATTGTCAACTTTTGTTTCTGAGTACTTGGCCAAAGATGGTGAACTGTCTATACTGTGGCATAAGTCCTTCTACTAAACGATATGGAATGTTATTACCCAATTTATCATCCATATAAGCAGAATAGCTCTCCTTATAATATTACCACAGAAGAGACTACTATGAAACAGGCATAGTGATAGCACTGATTTCCTAACAACTGACTTTAAAGTAACATCACAGCCACAAAACAGAGAAGAACAAAAAAGATAACTAAGAATGGCTTATTTTGCCTCCATGGGTGAACCATTCAAATCTAAATGCTTTACAAAAGGGGATGGGGGGGTTAACATTCTTTTTTACATTTTAAAAAATACACAATGAAAATTCACATTATAGTGTATCATGTTCTATGGACCTCAAGAAAGAACCAATGCTAGAGCACTGTCTCCCAGTAAGATATATGAGATAATTCATAACTAATTCCTCCTGGAAGCAGGCCTCAAGATAAATATACCTTATACTAAGTGGCAGTACTTGAGTCACCTTATATTGAGCTGCACAGCAAATAGCACTGTTGCAAGGTTCCAATATACTACTTAAAAATTCATATTATAAAAGAATATACAAATTAAATTATAAGAAAGGCATGTTTGAAAAAACTAAAAACAAAACAAAACAATAATACTCCTGCCTTACTATTATTCACTTACTATGCTCAAACAGTCACTGCTAACATGATTGTATTTCATACAGTCTTTTGGAATAATTGTTTAGACATGGAGAGCCATGAGGTGAATAAACAATGTAGTAGCATGTCAACTATTCACTTCAATTAACTCCAAATCTTAATCTTTCCTGAATTTGGTGAAACAGAATTCTGACTTAAAGAAAGCAAAAATTTAAAAGGTTAGTGAGTTTTTTAACCAGGTGATTCTAGATGTTATAAAACTTAAGAAAGTAAAAATGAAAGTTTGAAACTATGTTTTAACACTAGAAAGAACAGAATTTAAGAATACTTTGAAGGACCAAACAGCTGTCAATTGACACAGTATATATTTTTTTATCCACAAGGTTAAGAAAACAGATATAGAAATAAAAATTTCATTTCACAGCAAAATTATAATAAAAAGTTCTGTGTCAATGCACCTGGTCCTTCTATTTAATTAATCCATTAAAATTTAATACCATTTCTTTTTGAAATTAAACATTATTATAAGGAGAAGTGCTAAGCAATCATTGCTGTAGATAAAGGGTGTGGTATGTAAGTGTGTATTGCATATTGCAGGGAAATCAGAAACTGAGCATATTTAGATGTCTGTTCATATTCAGATTTACCCCTAAAATTACGTTAATATTAGTTAACATTGTCTTACAAGTGAGGAGTGGCATAAAAGAGAAACATATTCTAGTAAATGTATAAAAAGAAAAGAAGGTAGAGTGGTCAAGTAGGGAGAGCACAAGACAATTGATGGACAGCCCAGTTGCTACAATGGCACTTACATAAGGTCCAAAGGTCCTGAGAAAGGTCTCCATGCTGGATAAAGAATCATATAGAATGAGAAGATGCAGAAGAGCTTTAATCTGTAGAAGAGAATACCCCCAAGGAACCAGAGATCCACTGAAAATAGTAAAATATTTTAAAAAGCCCAATTTGGCAGCATTTAGCAAATCCCCAGGGGAAAGGGGCAGGGAAAATACAAAATATACACCCAAAAGTATAGTTACTGTCTTTGGAGTCAGAAAATCTGGGGTTTGAGTACCTGCTCTACTACTTAGTTGGAGAGCCTCAGACAGTTCACTTAAATTCTCCAGCCCTTGTTTCCTGATTTCTAAAATGATAGGATGAGACTAGAAGATCTTTAAAATCCTTTCCAACTTTAACATTCTCTCACTACATGTGAACACCTCTATATCTACAAGTGAGATCTCTTTTGAGGCTTTCATTACAACTGGTTGGTGGAGTGTAAAGAACACCCTTGCCCAAAGCCTTGCTTGACTGATAAGAATGAGTAGCCCCTTGGACATAGCTTTTTAAAGGGGACAAACAGATCTGTCAAGCCTCTCAAATGAACTAAGAGCAGACAAAGAATCTAAGGTGAAAGAGGGGATACACTTGAAGAGTATTCAAGGGTCTGTGGTGAGGTTGAAGACCCTATTTATACAGTCACTAAGGGAACCTCTCAGCCACAGAATGGCAGCCATGGACAAACAATGATGGAACCTCCTGACATCAGAGGTGGAAGCTGTGAAGAGGTAATGATAGATTGGCAAAAAAAGCTGCTAGACAAAGAATCATGCAGCAGAGGAATTACTAAATCAAGACTCTTAGAGAAAAGAGGAACAATTATATGACTTCAGAGTGGGAGAATCAGCAAAGGACATAGCAATGGGGGTCCAGTGCATTACCACTCTTATTAATTTTTGTAAAGCAACCATGTTGGGGAGCAAATGTTGACCTTGTACTTTGTTACTGTAATGAGTTATCTCTGCTAACATGAGTGGTACTTTAAGTTTAGAAAATTATACAAGTTTCTTAATGGAGGCAGGTTTTACTTGCTTCTATCAACCTCAAAATCTCATATTTTGCTTCTGGGAGAGCCATAATTTCCATTAATTCTGGAGTAAAAAGAAGAATTAATTTTGACTCTTCATTAGCTCAAGTGCAAGTCCTTTTCTGTAGGGTGGAATAAAGGCTCTCCTACATACAATAAACTTGTCAGCCTACACGATTGGTAGAGGGCTAAGGACACTATTTGCTTTTCTGTAAGTACCTAACATGATCCAAGTTCTGAGGTTCCCAGAAAAATGCTGGGTAGGGTGTAAGACAAAAAGTGATTTGTGGAAGCCCCTTCAACGTTGAACTGACCCTTGCCCCTGTCGCTGCTCTTCTTTAGCTGCTACTTCTGGTGCCAAGAGATTCACTAGGGGTTGGGTGGAGGCTTCACTCCTGAACCCAGAGTTCCAACTTTTCTGTGTATGCCTCCTTTCAGTGCTGGTTATCTGTCTACATTTCACTGCATTCATAGCTACTTTACAGGCCTACCTACCCTCTTTTAATGACCAAGTCCAATGCTGTGATTCTGCTATTAGACTAACTAGCCTTATCTCAATCATCGTGTATGCTAATAAGCACCAAAGATCAGGGTACTTTTTATATCCCATGTGTTTGAAATTAAGATATATTTTCAAGACTAGAACAAAGGCCTCCTCATCTTTTAACCTTATTAAGTTGACTGAGCTACTCTTTCTTGTACCCCTTGTCAGGGAAAGACTCCCGTACATTATAGGGTTAAAAACCCTCTATGTTAAAGCATATGTTTTTTTCACATCTTTCCCTATCTATCTGGACATGTTTGTAGTTTCTCAGGTAAATTATTTAAATCTGTTTAAAATGGTCTCCTTCCCCCCCATATGATATGAAGAGGTATCAAATATCGAGAGGTCCTGATTTCAAGATTTATCTACAATTTCTATAAATATATCTCTCAAACACATCATAATAAACCTATAAAACCAGTTAATTACCTTAATATGATGCTACCTTAATGAAAGATAAGTATACGTTCTAATTTACAGATGAACAAACTCCTATTTAAAAAGTAAACATCTAAGGAGAGGTAAAGCTCACAATCATTATTTGTTTGAATAAAATAAATTAACCCATTGATTTTATAAATGGAACCTCTAAAGTATACTAGTTATCTAAAAGAGTTTATTACATACTTAAAGGCCCAATTTTCACCTAGGGAACAGCTCTATACCAGCAAAATCAAGCCAGTGTGCTACTTAAATCACAAGGGTTTTTCATGGTTTAGTTTCCTGGTTTTGTTTCTCCTATAGTCAATAGAAAAATGAAACACTACCCTAGAATCTTCACTCACACTTCCATCACCTATGACTCCATTCTCCACTTTAGAAGACAATGTTCTAATGTGGCTGTTCTTCACAGACATGAGGCTGACTACATTTAATCTATTGGTCTATCAGACAAAGGTACTATGTGCAGGGCCCATTTCTCTTTGTCCTACAAATACTCAATGCCTTTGATCATATAAGGGACCCTATGTCTATCAATCGCTTAGAGCTATGCCACATTATTAAACTCTAGGTCCTTAAAGAATTCCTTCTACCAGTTCTTGTACACAATCCCTTTATTTGCACTCAACATTCACCAGCTGCCTATGTAGCCTATTGTCACCTTTACTCTGAACAAAGTATGGTCCAGTGACAGTGTGCTAAAGTAGGCCTCACTTCAATGGTAGTATTCTGGCTCTGTTCCTAGATCTTGTTGGTACTTATCTCAACTTGCCATGTAACATAAGCAGTTAATGATGATGAAAATACCCAAGGACCTACATTTGTGGCAGACTCAAGATTCAGAGTCACATAGAATTGACACTATTGCTATTTTTTTCTCTTTCTTTAAAACCTGATGCCATATTAGTGCTACCAAACATTGAACACCCTAAGGAAATGATTTGATTTAAGTTTTCATCGTTTGGACAACATATGCCAATGTGATAGAATTCAGGGGAAGCTTTCAACTTTGTGCATTGATGAAAATCTCTGACTACAAATAACACTTCTGGGGCACAGAACTAGCCTCTAACTTTAGTTTCTTTAGAGTTGTATTGACTTAGTTAAAATACTCCATAATCTCTTCCATCTGTTCCTATATGTACTTCATAAAGGTAGCATGTTAGCTCACAGAAGTAACTGGAAGAGGGTCTTAAAAAGGTACACAGCTTCATCAGTTGGAAGAGTTTTGTACTGGTCTCAAAAGGACAGCTTCATGATATGGATCTATCGTATGGCTTTGCGTCACTTGACCAAGGATGGGGAACAAGCTGGATAGCACAGCATCTTTTACTGCCTACAATAACACAAACTAACATACAGTAATGAGATGTTACTGTGGCAATCCAGGTGTTCATTGTAGATGACATCTCTCTAGCTTTACTGTAAGCACAAATAAATGAGAATGCTTGACACGTGAAAGACACTTATTTAAATGTTAATAAATAACTTGTTGATGTTTTTAAAAGATGAAAAACTGACAGCAGTTTGAAATAAATGTAATAAAAGAATTAAATCAGAATTGCAAAGGGCTTATTAAATCCTGTAAAGGTTCCATTTGAAGCTTAAAATAAAAAGAAGAGGCTTCTATAAAGCAAAATGTCAAAATCAACAGGAATACTTCCACCGGAAATGGTGAAATATTTTCTTGAATTAAATTTTCATGTCCTAGAGATAAGATCATACACATAAGAGTTACAATAGGACCAATTTTCCCCTTCCAAATACAAAAAAAAATTATTGACAGAAAAGGTGATATATCTGTTTAAGTGAGAAAAAAAAATGTGACTATATTAACATATATTTGTCTGGGCTTGTAAACAACCCAAAGAAGACTCAAGAATGGTTCATGTAAGCCAGCTGAGAGTAGTCACGATCTAGCTCTGATATTTAAGTTTAAGCCAAGCTGATAGTGTTCTTTAAAAATAAGGAATAACAAATAGATGGCAATAAAAGCAAGTTTTGTAATTACATCTAATTTTGTTGGTACTTTATGTTTCAAAATACACAGAGGTCCCCAAATCAGAAACAAAAAGGGAGCTAATGAACAAATTACATCAGCAAGAAGAAAACCAACTATTTGACCACATTTACCATGGAAGAAAAATGTAGTTTGGGGACTCGTCCAAATCATGAACTGCAAAGTGAATTGGTAAGAAATTAAGTGGTAGGGGCAGCTAGGTGGTGCAGTGGATAGAGACTGGCCCTGGAGTCAGGAGGACCTGAGTTCAAATCTGACCTCAGACACATAACACTTACTAACTGTATGACTCTGTGCAAGTCACTTAACCCCAATTGCCTCATATTAAAAAAAAGGAAAAGAAGAAAAAAAGAAATTAAGTGGTAATTTCAATCTGAGCTTCAAAATGAGCAATACCATTATTTTGCAAACTACATAATACACACATTCTTTCATAAATTAGCAGTACATTCATTTCAGCATATTAGCCAAAAATAGAACACTCTGACATAAAGCATTTCTTACCTTTTTATCATATACATCTTGCCAGTTTACTCCAACAAAGAAACTATGCCTCATAATTTCTTTTGCATCGTCTGGACCTCCACCAAGGCTATCAGGGGAGAAAGTAAGTTAAGTAAATATTAACCATATAAGCAAGGAAAGTTTCATTAAGACTGTGATAGTCTACTCTTGAACAAACTATTAGTAAACACCCCAGAAGAGAATACATTGAGCATCATAATTGAAAACATAAGCATTTCTTTTTTTGCCCCCCTCAATTTTCAAGTCAAAATGGATGTTGGTTAAATATATACCATGTTTGATTTGAGATACAGATCATTAATCTAGGTAGAAAAAAAATTAAAGAATACCACTAGAAACAGAACTAATTTATGAAATTTTCATATTAGGATTTTAAGTTACTTTCCAAAGAACAATACATAAGTTTAAATTCATATGTACTATAACTATGTTGAAGCATATGAATAAATAAAAATATTTTAATAACTAACAAAAAATGGTGGTTAGGGGAGGACTCACAGTCAGGCAAGAAACTGATTTTTAGTAGACTGTTTATTCTAAAGGGTGCTCCATATGCTGAGCAAAGTGCTTTACACACAGAAGATACTTAATAAATGCTTGTTGTTGCTGACACCAAGTATTGCTTATGCATAGCAATGTAGTTATGACAAAAATATATTCTTTGAAAAATATAGTTTAAATGCAGACCAAGTTACAATTGAATGAAATTTGCTATGGGTACTACTAGTCTGGACAACAGAAGTTATGGTCATAATGCACTCAAAATTGATTTCCTACATCATCCTTGAAAACCAGTATCATTAGTTTACAATTACATGCTGAATAATTTTTTTGTTACCATTTTGTTTCCATTTATTTGAACCTGTGAGGAGACAGTGAAAAAGCTGAAATCAGACTATTCTCAGAAATGGCAGGAATATGGGGAGAATACAAAGGGGAAGGAATTGAGGGACTAAAAATAGGCCATTTTCTCTCTTCAAGGTTCAAGGAAGAGCTAGTATAATGAGAACACCAAATCTGTATGAGGGAAATGGAAGAATTAACTTCTATATTAATATTCTGAAGGCTGAAAGGGAATAGCCAGGCCAGGAGAAGATAGACAGGCTCTCTTTACAGCCTGAAATGACTCCCAGCAAGAAGCATTTTTGAAAAGGGGCAGAGGGATCCTGGATTCTTGGAGAGAAGTTGGAAAAAGATTTTGAGAAACATTCAAGACAGTTTATTCAGAATGTCTTCCATCTCCTTTCATGAGTAAATAGTTTTTTACTACTTTTGAAGTATGGATGTTTTAAGTCTATGCAATCAATACATCAAAAACTACAAATTTTCTTAAGTTACCTTATAAGCTATTCTGTGTCAATGAATTTTCCATTCTTTAACATAAGGTCAACCACACTATGCACTGTCTAAGAATAAACTCAAAGTTATCTGAGAGAAACACTTTAGAAGTAGGGAAGTAAAAATCTTTAATATCAAATGCCCTCATAGTATGAAACCACACCAAGTTTGTATATTGATAGTTGCCTTCATTCTAGTCACCAAGTGAAGCACAAGTATTACTTCAGACCTGAAAGTCAATTAATATAAATAATTAATAGTGATCAATTAGGCAGCACAGTGTATAATGTTGGACTTGGAATCAGAAAGACCTGAGTTTGAATTATGCCTCAGATACTTACTACCTTTCTGACCCTGAGGAAGTTACTTAGCTTCTCTGTGCCTCGGTTTCTTCATTTGTAAAATGGGCACAATCGTATCTATCTCACAACGTTGTTAATGAGATGCCATGAGACAACATATGTAAAGCACTTTGCAAACTTGTCATTAGTTATTAAAGAGGAAGGGCAGCATAGGACAGGAGCTGGAGAGTGAAAGATCTAGGAAAGAAGGAAGACCTTCAGGAACATCCTCTATACATGCTGGCTGTATAACCCTGGATGAACCATTTCACTTCTCTGGGATCCAAAGAACACGCTGGCTACATGTTGCAGAGAAGTTGCTTAACAGCACTGCTGAGAGGAATTTCCCCCCACAGAGAACTCTAACAATGATAAAATGACAGATGTGAGCCCCTCAAAAGAAGGGGCCACTTTGATTCAGTTCTAACAAATTCTATCTCTTTTCAGTATCCATAAATTATAGATCCCACAATCTGTATCCCAAACCAAATTCTCAATTATCTATTGATTCACAACAGTTAGGAACATCTCAGAAGCCATCTTTATAGTATGTATTATATTTACATGGAATCGTGACTTATCTTTTAAAAGGTCTCTATTTCAGTTCAAAAAACACATGTACCAATCATTTTTACAGAGTTATACATCTTTTTTTTGTGACACACTAAAAAGGAGTTGCAAAAAAAAAAAAATTCTGAATCTATGATTACAGAAATCTTAAATGTGATCCCTCGTGCTACTGGTTCCAAAGGTAAAACAAAGTGTCAGTGTCCCTTTCCTCCAGATAGGAGGTAGTGGAATATAGTGAAAAGTTGGTTGGATCTGGAAGCAGAGGACAAGGGTGCTTAGCCTAGCTCAAAACCAATGTGACCTTTGGTAAGACATTTAATTTCTTTTGGTTTCAGGCCCTTCATCTGCAAAATGAGCAGATTGCAATGACCGGATGACCTCTAAGGTTCTTTCCTACTCTAAATCTAAGATTCTGTGTCTCTCCATTAAAAAGGTCTTCAATGCTGTAGGACAATGTAAATATGCAAGATAAAAAGGGCAAATCTACGTTGTTCCTAAAAGAAAACATATAGAAATACATATGCACATATGTACATGGTGGCCAATGGCCAAACTAAGAATAATTTGACACACATAAAATACTATAAATAAAAGATCCTAAAATTATATATGTATATGTATATATGTATGTATATCTGTGTACATATATATCCATCAATATGTAGGACAGATGCTATAGACTAATGAGCTTATGCCAACCTATGAATGAATTGTTTAGACAGAAGGCTTAAAATACTTTAAATTTATGTTAGATTAAGTTTGTATTGAAATTTGGAAGGAGAGAAGTTAGCTATACAGGGAAGACTGAACTATAAAATTCCTCTCAAAAGGCCTTTCCTTTATTTTCAACTTTCAAGAATAGTCCCTGATTCTCAAAGGATTACTAATGTACATTTAAACTTATTTAAGGTTTATTTATGGTTGCAAAACATATGAATATGATCTCATCTGAAATTAACCCTGTGAAGCTGTTAGGGCAGATACCTTTATTTTACAAATAAAGGAACTGAGACTCAAAAAGTGATT
>NW_020954576.1:19309983-19343981 GCF_900497805.2 Vombatus ursinus
AGGAAATCGAGTCAAAATCATGGGTACATTTTCTGATATTTATGTGAAATAAAAATGTAGCCCTTTTTAGATGTTTTCTAACATCTGTGGTATGTCTGAAATATTTTTCATTGTTATTCAAAGGAATAAAATCTGTGAAACATGTTCTGATCAAGGTGGAACTTGAAGATAAAGTCAGTTTAGAATAAAAGACCATAATGAATATAATCTCCATATTGTCATAAAATATGAGTTCTTATCTTAAAGAAATGTTAAAAGTATGCTGATGCTCTATAAACCTGATGAAAATAAAAGAATTTGCCAGAAAGTCAGAAAAATAAAAGTATAATTTCAGTAGTATAAAGGGAACAAATAATATGCCCCCCAAAAACTCTTCACAAGCAGACATGTGGTATAGTGGATAAAGAGTCATGAAGACCTCCGTTCAAATCCTGAGAGACTTATTAGATGTGTGACCCTGAGCAAGACACTTAACCTTTACATCAGTTTCCTTAGCTGTAAAATGGGGGGTAATAATAGTGCCTACTTTCAAGGGTTGTAAAGACCAAATGAGATATCTCTAGAGTGGTTTGCAACCTTTAATGTACTATGTAAATGCTAGCTATTTTTATTATTTTCCACAAAATCTCACTTATCCCTTCCTAACTTATGTAATTCTACACACATCACACACTATTCTTCTAATAACCCAGGGATGTAACCCAGGAATCATCTTTAACTGCTCGCCCTCCCTTATCTTCCATAGCCAACCAGCTGCACAGTTTTGCACATTCCATCTCCCCAACATCCCCCCCCTTACAGCTGCTCTTCGACTTCCATCCCTCACCACCACTGCACTTTCCCTCTCCTCTTTGCTCCATCTTCCACACAGCAACCAAACTGAAACTCTGAAAGCATGGTGACCCCAATAACCACCAGCTCAAGAAGCTGCAGTGGCTCCTCTTCCTCTAGGAATACAAAATACTAACTCCTCTGGTAGGGTTTTTTTTTTTTTAAGTCTTTCACAATTAGATTCCAACTTGCCCTTTCAGGATTTTGTCTCACATTATTCTCCTTCACACACCAGTCAGTTAAAATGGTCTATTTTTCTCTGTACACATTTCATCTCCTACTTTTGCACAGACTGACCATCCTGTCTGGACTACATTATTGCCTCACTTTGTCTTGCAGAATCCCTAGACTCCATCAAGAGTCAATTCAAGAGCCACCTACTGCAAGAGATCTATGTGCCCTCTGGTTTCAGAGGGTCTTAACCTGGTTTCCAAGAATTTGTTTTCCAAAAAATATTTTTCTAATATTTCAATATATATATTAGCTTCCTTTATAATTATATATATTTTTATTTTTACATTAAAAAATACGATTCTGAGAAGGGATCTACTGGCTTTTGTTAGACTGTCAAAGGAGTCCAATACCATTAAAAAAGTTAAGAACCCTTGGTCTAGTTGCTAGTACTGTGTGTATATGTATATGTGTGAATTGATGTGTGCATGTGTGTGTGTAAACATAGGTATATATGTGTATGCACACACATGTATATATCTGTTCTCCCTCCTCCTTCCAATATAATGTAGGCTTCTTGAGGGAGGGGCTATCTTGCTTATCTTTTAGCTCCAATGTGTGTAGCACAGTGCCTGGCTATAGTAGGCTGAATACATGAAATACAGATATAATTATGCATAAATATACATTAATATGTTTATCAAATGTTCCAGTTACCTCTTCTATAGATCATCTGAACTAGAAAGTTACTGATGGATTATCTTCTTACAGATGATGACACTTCCAAAAAAAAGGAAGCACAGAAGTGGAAAGAATATAGGAAATCTATACTCTAGTCTGGCATAAAAGAAATCAAATAATGGGGACAATTAAGAAACATCAAGTTTTGCTGTCATGGACAGCAAAATAGGTGTCACAGCTCTTCTGAATACTGATGCTCAGTATGCTCTATTTAATGTCGCTGGCATGGGGAAGACTCAGGAAATCTAAGGCTTTGGTTAAAAAAAAATTCTAGATTGAGATGTTAAAAGAAAAAAGTACTATGTGGCAGCTTTTTCAAAAGGTAACCCAGTGGAAAGGCTTTTTAAGAACATATTTATTTTCAATCAGCATTATTTGAGCCTTACCGTTTATTTGGATCTTTTATTAAGAGTCCTGAAAGTAAGGATTTTGCATCAGAAGAAAGAGTTCGAGGAAATTTAATGTCCTCCATTAGTATTAGCTCAAAAAGTTTCTCATGATCCTGGTTGTAGAATGGTAATCTTCCACACATCATTTCATACATGACAACCCCCAAACCCCACCAGTCTACTGCACGGCCATAGTCATTATCTTCTAATACCTAAAAGAGAAATGAAGAAAAGAATTAAACATTACATTTTAAGTACTTTGGGTGAAACATACATTTTTTACTCTAAAATATTTTACCATTTCCATGATTAGGTAAGCAGTTCTGAGATTCTATCACACATAGCTCTTTATTATACCAAATATTTGACTTTTACAAGATATGTTTTTGCATCCAGAAACTATTAATGGACACCCATACAAAAAAGGCAGAGAAAAACAATACACTATGCCAAGTAAATCAAACATAAGAACACCAATGAATCTATATGAAACATGGATCTACCTAGTTTTATTTTCTGGTCCCCTTTCTGCTAAATATCAAATCACAGGTTAGTGAGAGGGCATACAGATTAATTATTTCTAATAGGCCTTCCCTACTGAATCATTCCCTACTGAAATCCAAAAACTTTCTGCCTGCTAAAAGATGAAGAAAATTGGAATAAACTGATTTCATTTACAGGGCCTAGAAAACAAACATAAGAAAGAACACAGACATACTCACAGCCTTTGTATGTATTTTTAAAACTTTCTGAGTTCCTAAATAGCTAAAGTTTTAAGGAAAATCTTTGAAAATAATAGAAATCAGACAATTCATCTTTTGGCTTATAAGAAAATGTTAATGCCCAGAGCTCCATTATATTAAGACAAAGATACGTTAAATGCATACAATATCCACTGAACTTCATTCTTATTATATGACAAATGGTATTTAAATTGTCTCACTATATATGAAAAAAGGTTTAAAAAGAAATTTTATGACTTTAAATAAGTCAGGAAAAAATATATTAATTTAATGCAACACATCCTTTTGGATCTCAGTGTTTTACATGATATGGACATGGGCAACCAGACAAAACAGATACCCAGATGTTCTATACAATTCAGAAATCCTTTTCAGTAAATGTCTGATATAGAAGGAAAAGATGGAACAGCCAGTGTTATATCTTTCCTTTCAGATATGGTCTTATTATTGCATATAAATATTGCCTCTTTCGGAGAGAAACTTTCCAGAGATATTAAACCAGAAGGAGAAAGTTCTCATACCAACAAGCATTGTGAAGAAAAAATAGCAAAGAATGATTGCATGAAAAAGAAAGGAAAAAAATCCCCAGATCTAAGATGGAACAAACATTTCTTAAAAGAAATTCTGAGCTGATTTCAAAGAAGATAGTCAGCAGTTATCTATAGGATAGACTAATATACTCTGCTCATGGTTCAAATTTTTATGTTGTCCAACTCCACAGAAATTTTACTTTTTAAATTTTTATGGTGTTTTTATTTTATTCTTTTTAATCATTTTAGGAGTCTTAGCTAACATATTAAAATAGTTACACACTAAATAAACCTAGAGCTCCGAGGCAACTTAGAAATTAGCTATTTCAATCTCTTCATTTCACAGATGAGGAAAACCTAAGCCCAAAGGGGTGGTATAACTTGCCCAAATTCACTTATATAATATGTAACAGAGTCAGAATTCAAACCCAAGTCCTTTGCCTTAAAATCCAATGTTCTTTCCAGTTTCTGGTGCCTCGGGGGTTGGGAAAAAAGAGTAGGGTTTAGAGTAGGGGTGGGGAAGCTTCGACCTTGAGGCCACATGTGACCCTGTAGGTCCTCAAGTACTGCGCTTTGACTGAATCCAAACTTCACAGAACAAATCCCCTTAATAAAAGGATTTGTTCTGTAAAATCTGAACTCAGTCAAAAGACTGCACCCAAGGACCTAGACGGCCACACATGGCCCCCAGGCTGCAGGTTCCCCACCTCTGAGCTACAGTGTTACTCAAAGTATTAAATAAGTCTGAAATTACAAAGTAATTATCTATTGATACCAAAAATCTAGAGGCCAAAGGGCCATCCAATATTTGAGGATTTTTAAGGACAAAGGTAAAAATTTAAAATGAATCCATAAAATGTGAATTTTACTATGCTACTATGCTAATTACTAGATTCATTTTTTTATACACACATAACAAAAACTTTATTGCCTAAAAACATATTCTTTCTAAAAGAAAAAGTCAAGATTTCAATTAGGTAGAATCTAAGAAATTCTGAAAGCAATTTTTTTTGTTTTGTTTTGGTGGATGAGGAAAAAAGAGAATTAGGGGAAATATTGATCATTACCTTAATAAGAGAGGAATGTAATGCCTCCTTTCTGCCAGTAAAGCCTTTGGTAGTTTATAATCTAAGCAAGAAATTATATGAGAGGTGTCATACTCCATATGAAACTTTTTACTTTTGGAGGAAAAAAAACATTTTAAATGCTAAGAATTTATTTTCACTTTCATGAAATAAAACTTATGGGTATAAAGTTGGAAAAAAAAAGTAATTTAAAGGAGTAAGAGTTTTTTTTTGTATGCTTAAGTTGGAATAAGTTGTCCAGGTATAACTTTTAAATGGCCCAGATTTTTGGTTACTACATATGGACATAACTCATGGCCAATAAGAAGGGCATACTGCATGAGGGATATATACCTAATTTATACAGGATTTTACCTATTAACAATAAAAAAATGTTAGGTCTTAGCAAATCTTTTACTGCATTCCCACAACAGCAACAACACAGCGGTCCCAAAAAAAGAGCCAAATGTGGTTTTTAACCTCTTTTTTCATAAAACCATAAAAAGCATAAAAGCTGGATTAACTGCCTCCCGAACCCGCATATCACCAGCCGGGTTCTCATCCCCAGCTGGCAAAACTGGCAACCCTTTATTTTTGTTTAAATACCTGGTTTACAGCCAGAAGGGAAAGTGACTGCATAAAAAAGGTTTTATTTTTGAAGAGAAATAAGCAAATGAAAAAATTAAAGTGCATTGTAGAAAAATCTGTTTCAAATTAAAGTAAAATAGATTTTATACAGCTTTGTAAAATGAATATCAATTCCCAAAATAGAAATGTTTCCTTCTGAACATGCAATCTTTAAGTGATGTGTAATATTATTTATATATATGTATATACATACACATATATCACATATATAGGTACATTTGTAAGCACTTAAAATATTACTTCATTCTGAGGAAAATATGCACTCTTTGATGACTTTATATGCCAACTCAAGTTATACAGATTATTAAGGAAAAAAATAAAACACCTGAGCATAGAGCAGTTAGTTTTTAATGAAGGATTCTTTACTGTCAATTCACGTCTTTAAGATAAGAAAGATTTCTGTCCAATCTCACACTTATACAGTCATATCCCTTACTTATCTAAAAAAATGACAGCATGGATGATCCCAAAAAAGAAATGATAAAAAAAATTTCCATCCACAGGAATACGTCCAGGAATAAACTTTGACTGCTCATCCAATGAATTTACTCTCTTCTTCTCCCTCCTTAATACTCTATTATGAGACAACACACCACATTCAACAGACTACATCCTTTAAAGATAGCTTTTCCTTCTTTCCTTTAATTATATCCCCTTTCTCAAAATTATACTAAATTTGTAAACGATCCTAAGTATCTGGCTCCTTTCTTTCTGGCCTCTGCTGATTTTCCTCATCAAAAAAGCTCAACTGTGACTATTGTTATGAAGACTTGTTCAAACTCAGTGGTAACAAATGACATAACACAAAAGTAAAAAATATTAAACATACACTACAATTCCAATAAATATAATTTACTGTATTGATATGAAAATGCTATGGGTCAAAATATGCCCCCTAAAACTTACTTAAAAACTTCAAGGACTTGTGATTTTATTGGCATTGGTACTTCCTTCAACAATTCAAATCATAACTCTTTAATTTGGTATATGATCTTTATGAGCTGTTGTCTTAGGAAAAAATGGTCACCTATTGGCCAATCTTCTGGTGATAAGCCTCTCTAAATGTAGTTAGTCTGAGGCTGGTCTAAGGATAAAGGCATACAACCCATCAAGGGGCCCCATTTACAACCTTTACAACTTCATAGGCTCTGCCTGATCTTGTGCTTTCCTGGCACATCATTCAAGAGCCTTTAATCACTTCTATACTAGGATTAGGCATCAATGTAAGACCTTATAGCACATAAAATTCAGGTAAAATTCTAATTCTAATAATCTGGCTCCAAAAGTCATTGTTATAAAGCTTTAAAGTAAAATTTTAAATTAAGTTTTAAATCTGTGTGTATTTTCCATTTTATAGGCATCTTTTTCATCTCGTATTTCAAATTACAATAGTCCAAGGGAAGACCTGAGTCAAATCATTCCTCAGATATTTAGTAGTTGTGTGACTTGACCCTGAGCAAATCACTTTACTTCTCTCTGCCTCAGTTTCCTCATCTGTAAAATGGTAATAACTATAGTACCTATTTCACAGGGTTGCTGAGGTTCAAATGATAGAATATATGCAACACAACTGCAAATTTTAAAGTGCTATATAAATGTTAGTTTTTGTGATTATTATCAACGCATACTTTATTTTCCAGACCTGTGACTTCACTGGTGTAGAGAACACCTAGTAGGGCAAAAGATTCACAACTTGGGTGCAATTTGTAAGATCAAAGAGTTGCTTAGATACACTGAGAGATTAAATGACCATAGTCACACAATTAGTACGTGAAAAATCAGGGTATGAACCCAATTTTTCCTGACTCCAAAGCCAAAGTACTATTAATCATGTCATGCTGAACACATTATTAAGGCCAGAAAATTATTTCTTTAATGCTATGTTAATATTTCATGTTATATCAAATTGCACATGTTACACTGAAGGCTCAAAACTTCTAGCGGACAATAGTCATCTGCACAAATTTCAAATGAAGGGTAATATAACTTTCAAAACCTACCTAGGATGAACTAAGGCTTTGTCTCAGTTCTGATTATAGATAAGTAGTGTCTACAAAACATGGTAATCCTGCTTACTGACTCCCCCTCACACAAAAGTCCTCAACAGCCACTGATATACCTTTACCAAACAACTATAATTATCTAGATTCCAAGATAGAAATAAAAGGGGGAAGAAGAAAAGGAAGAAATATGCACTCTCTCTGTGATAATATAGTTAAGTTACATAAAAACACAAGAGTATTACCTAACACATATACCTTCTACATGAAGCCTTTCCTGATCCTCCCAATTTACCTTGTTTTTATTGGGCACATATTTGCCATATCCTTATTTAAGTATGTTTTCTCTCCCTGTTATGCTCTTCAAGGACAAGACTTGTTTCCCTCTTGTCTCTGTGTCCCCAATACATATTACAGTGCAGGGTACGTTAACAGGCATTTAATAAATGCTTGATGACTGATTTATTAATAGAAGCAAGGTTTTACTCCTTTTAATATTTTACCAGGAGCCAGAAGTTGTTTCATTCTCTGCCATATGGAGATTTAAGTTTCAGAGAGGCCAAAAGTAGAGAGAGTATGCTGTGACAGAGAATTATCTGATGCAGAGACTTCCTACTCTTAAAGTAGGTAGATAAAAATAATTGTTTTTTAAAACTCCACTCTAAATGGCTATTATACAGTCTTTGCTTTTTTTCCTTAGAATAATTAATTTTTTTTATATATTTTAAATTGTGACCTAGAGACAGGAGACCTCATGTTCCAAAAGGATACAGGGAATTGACATTTCTAGTACATAAATTTAACTAAAGGAACTTTAAAAAAAATCTTCACCTCACATCATGAATGAATCATTCTTATTCCAATTAGGGATTATTGGGTGGCTGAAGTAACATCTCTCTCAGCTTGCTCAAGGGGCCACACAACTGTACCTAAGGCATGCAATTATAAGGAGGTAATGCATGCCCTGGAGTGGCTTACTGCTCAATCAATAATTTTGACAGAACAGATGGGGGGAAAATTAAACATCTAAACAAACTGTCTGCACACCTATGTTGTGAAAGTAAACTGCGAACTTAGATGCACCAAATTACTGTTAATTCATTTTTTAAATGTTGCCTATTAACCTTGTATTTCAGGTGACTAGCATACCCTTTTTATTATCTATGTAAGTCCATCATGGGCTTTTATCATCAAAGGTACCTGCTTGCCAAAAACTATGACCATTAAGGATTTTCTAATTCAACTTGAAAAAAAAAATTTAGTAACATGAGGTTGAACTTCTTTACAATACAGAGAATATATTCTTTTTTTCTTCAAGATAATCATTTACATCATGGCTTCTTTGTACTTTTAAGTGTAATTTTTTTTCTGTAAACTTCTCAATTGCTATAAAAATTCTTATAAGACTGGAAATGCAAATGTCATTTGCTATGAATTAGAATGTACTAAATTGCAGAGCTCACCTTTAACACACACATATACATACATACATGCATACACTTCAAGGGCATTGTACTTAAAAAGCAAACTGCAGTTCAAACAGGAAAAATATTTGAAGAGAAAATAGTCAAACGGATGCAGATGCAATCTTTACAGTGAAATGACTTTTTTTAAAAGGCAGGTCCCCTCTGTTTCCTATAGTTCCATTGTGCACAGGCTTGTGGTGTCACAACTAGTTCAGTCTTTGTAAACACCTCGAACAGGGAATTCTCTGTGGCTTTTGTGAAATTATCCTTAATGGAAAATCAGTAAGGGATAGCTGCAGAATGACTAGAAGCAGTGGTGATTTTGCGTTGAGTTCTCTGATTTCAGAAAGCTCTTATTCTTCACATGGAAACTACAGAATCACAACGCTGTCCAAGCAAGAGCATGGGTACAGGAACTCTGAGAATTACAGTCAAAGGAGCAAACACGTCAATCAAGGAAACAACACCTAAGAGCTACAGACTCTACATGGCTCCTCCTGGACTGGGGACAGAAGTAATTTTAGTTCATATTTGAACCAGAGCTAATGACAAAGCAGTGGTTTAGGAGGATTCAGAAATATTACACAGTAGTTTGACAAAGAAAAATGGAGTATTAAATAATTTCACCTAAGAATTTTCACCCATGATGGCTATGTGGATGTTCTTAAATATGAATTCAAAATATAAACATTTCCTCTACTAAAAAGGTCTCTGTGATCCTTTCCCTTACTTTCTCTCTACCACAGAACAAAAGATAAGACTCTTACAGGAGCATCATGAAGATTAATATCTGAAAAGCGCCTTCAAGAAAACAAATGTTGCTTGAATCAGTACTTATCAATGAAGATTCTTGGAAAAATTTGGATTCTTTCTTGAGGGTGTGTGTACAAAAAGGTTTTTGTATGCATGAAAGAAAGGTTTATGTGTGCATGCATGTTAGTGTTGCCTAGGACATAGCATGGGGCTTGCCATATGTGAGAAGCTTAATAAATGCTTGATGACTTGTTGACTTGGTATGACCAAATATGTCAGTCAACAAGCATTTATTAAGGGTCTACTTATGCCAGTCATTGTGCTAAGTGCTAGAGACCTTTCCTTTCAGAAAAAGCTTAGAAACTGTAAGAACATAACCATAACCTTAAGACAATAGTTTCATTCTGTCTTATGGACTCTTAAGGAAGACAGTGTAAAACATTACGCTTGTTACTGCACAATTATATCTGCTGATATTTCTTCCTCTGGGTTAAGGGTGTCAATGTACTTTCTTTTGGCTTCAGTTTTAGAAGGCTTAAAAAAGGCTCAGAAACAAAATGCTGATTAGAAGATATTTACACTTTAGAATGACAGACTCACTTTGTGTCATTTACTGTAAATAGAACATAATTGCACCCTCCAAAGGGAGGAAAAACAAAACAATTAATCATGTTTGTTACATGCAACACAAATTACTTAGTAAAAAAAAAAAAATCAACATAACCCCTACTTACCCTGAATTTGGCTAGCACTTCTACCTCTTCCCAATAATAATGAATATTTGAGTTCTTAGTGCTACATTTGAGTATTAAAAAACTATTAATTTCCAAAATTTTTATTTCACTATTTATATTTTGCCACATAACATTACACTATATTTGAACAAATATTTCTACCTAACTGGAAATAAAAGTTATTAAAATAATCTACTGTCATAAGTTCAGGTTTTTCCATAAAAGTAGGTCAAAAGTAAGGTATTATATAAGGTCACAAAAAAGGCTGGGTAAAATTAAAGGTAAATGTACTTTCCAGAAGTGTTTAGAAAAGTAACAAAAATGCATCAAAATAATGCCCTTCATTACTTGAATAAAAAAATCATATTTTATACTTGGATGAAATACAACTGTAGACATTTTTCTATATACCAGTTGAACCTTGCTAAAATACATTTCCTTACAATTGAATCATTTTTGTAATGTCTTTCTGTTAGTTCTAACTTGACTATCAAATAATTTTTATTTTGACACGATTACAGAAGTGCATTTCTCTAGGTTTCCAAAACCACCTTATTCAACCTTCCCCATCTGTCACCATCTGCTTCTTTTTAGCATGTACTTTTTGTGTGATCACATAAGCATGTGAAAAATAACTAACATTCAGATGATTATCTGCTGGTACATTTGAGGACTGGGCATAATAAAAGTGAACTGCCAAAACGTACTTAACACTTTTAATTTTGTTGGGTCTTGCATGTAAGCTACATTTGATTTTCAAACTGTTTTACAGTTGGAAAATTGATCAGGTACTGCTAACTCAAGACCAAAGCTGAGACTCTAAATAATTAGCACCGCATAAAACAGTGTAGATTCAACGAGAGCCATACCAAATAGTAAAATTTAACAGCAAGAGTTTACATGTTATTTCTACTTTATTCCATAACTTTTTGGGTGAGAAAATACAATATTCACTGCAAAAATATATTTGTGGGGTCAATTTTATTTCAGGTCAAGTTTAATCCTTATAAATATGAGAAATTCTAACACAATAGCTTTTCCAAATTCTACCACAAATGCATTTGAAAATTTTAGCACATGAAGTATAATATTTATATATATGCCAAGGCTGTCTTTACAATCCCTTAAAAACATAATTTTGAAACAAAAGGTCAACTTTCCAAACTGAAGAGAGCCTGGCCGCCATCAATTAATGTTATCCAAGCAAAACAGGATACAGTGGTATTCTAACACTTTAGTTTTAATGAATACAAACTAATTATGTTCATCTTTGTACCCAGCTGCAATTACTTTCAAATGTAAGTGCAATTTAATGCAAAGAATCTAAGTAAAAACTAAATTATTCTTCTAAAGATTCTTTTTCAATTGAATCTAACTAAACATTCTTGGGTATGTGAAATTTGAACCACATATTTCACCTTAAAGACAAAATAAACACAAAGGTTTTGAATGATCTTGTCTATCCATTAGTTATTTTGCATTTTCAGCATTTGACTATGCCATAACAATGTCAAGGTATCATTCAGGTAATTAAGAGACATCTGTAAGAAGTAGCTTGCAACAAGAAGAGCTTGCAATACTTAAGGTAAAATACATTCTTCCTCAACATCTCAACCACAAGGGAAACAATCTTCATGAAATGCTGTGAATAAAAATCATCACTGGACACATACTTGTTGCCTCAGCAGCATGGAAGGACTTCTGAAAGCTAGTACGCTGCACACATAACCTTCCAGAACCCAGGGCAACCACTATCATATTAGAAAGTGTCAAAGTAGCACTTTAGTCATTATCATTGTCCATATTAAAATTTTATGAAAAGTTAGTTATTTCAAGAGTCAGCAGCTTCAAACAGGAGCCAAAGTAATGGTGTTCATTCATCACTTTCCTCTAAAGATAATCCATCAACACTATATGTCATACATCCTGATTTCTAATCCTTGAGGAGGTGATCTCATTTTAATAATATCAATTCTGTAAAATGATTTTACAAAGTATATAAGTATTTAAAAACAAGAAACAAAATGGTCTTAATAAAAGAGCAATTCAAAATTCATTTTGAACAGAAAGCCCATTTTAAAACAATTAGAGTCAATTCTTAACTTGTATTCTTGGTTTTTGTTCTTGGGTATATTTGCATAGAAAATAATATCTTGGTTTCTTAGGAGATCATCTGTTTCTGAAATGAGATTAATTATCTCCTTTAGAAATATTTTCCCCTAATTATGACATACTAATTCTGTTATGCTAAATATGGCAAATGTATAGCACAGACAAACGAATTCTGGAGAAACAAATAACTTATTTTTCTCTTACATTTCCTAAAACAACAGCATTCTAAAAAACATGATATTGTATCTGATTTAACATGGAATAGTGTTCTCTGAATTTTTAGCTGATATATCAACTGAAATTGAAATTCTAATTCTAGTGTATTTCATATTTCAGGGAGGAATATTTACAATGTCTCCACAAATGATGTTATTGGAAATTAAACATATTCAAAATATTAGTACTTGATTTTAGGAAACTCAAAATTTTCTCAATGCAAATTGTACCTTTAATTAATTAGAATATTCCAGTGGAAATATAATAATGAATGCTAATGATACTAATAATTCATACCAATTTTGTAACACAGTTGCTTCCCAATATTTAACAATTACCATTTTCTTTAGCCATTAGAAAACATTTATAGACAAAACATATGATTTCTTGACCTCTAAATTATAGCTTTTTTTTGCTGAACTGTGGTATACTATAAACCAGCACCTCTGTTTCCTCAAGATAGTCCAATGGTATTCTTATTACTATGTAGATTTTAATCTTAATTTTATTTTTTGAGATTGGGTTTCTTTATCTTTGTCCAACCCCATGCTAATCATCACGGAAGGTTTGATCTACTTTGTTTCTGACTAGGGTTGGGAGGAGGGGGGAATAGGCATTTATTTAGCACCTAATTGTGCTGGGTAGGAGGCAGGTAGGTGGTTCAGTGGACACAACACTGGGCCTCAAATTAGGAAGAAATGAGCTCAAAACTGGCTCCAGACACTTACTAGCTGTGTAACCCTAGACAAGTCACTTAACCTCTGTTTGCCTTAATCCACTGAAGAAGGAAATGGCAAACCACCCCAGTATCTTTGACGAGAAAAGGCCATGGATGATATGGTTTAACAGGGTCGTGAAGATTAGGCACAACTGAATAAAAACAATGTGACAAGCATTGTGCTAAGCACTTTGACAAATAATATCTCATTTGGTCCAGTATGCTCTTTTTTAGGCAGCCTGATCCCTTAACCTCCCTCCTGAAGGCTTGTCATATTGGTGCCAGACTCAGTGGGGACACCCAATTGTCCTAGTCTACAGCAGCTTAGAACTCCTAAACTCAAGGAATTCACCACCCTCAAGCCTCAAGGCAACAGAGGTTATTATAGTCATAACCACCACACTCTGCTCTATGTAGATGTTTAAATAGTTAGGTATTCCTTTAACATCAAACAAGATGATACAGATAGTGTCAAATGTATTCCATTTATCTTCCTACCTTTTCTGACCTTTTCTCTTATTCTGAATATTTCATTTGATCTGGGTCTCAACATAGGTACACCCTCTGATACAAATAGAAATTTATCCATGTTCTCTTATTCCGTAAGGATACTGTCTATATGCTCCCATAAATCTTCAAAGGGGAATTTATACCTACCATGCTTGGATTGGTACTACCTTGATTTAGAAAAAAAAAGCTGCCCCATTCTTAGTTGCATTTAGTTGCACAACAAACATGAACAAAATGAGTGGTGGTGATCAGTCTCTTCCTACCTTTGAATTTTTTATCTCAAAAAAAGTGTCATGCTTTTCAGCATGCAAGTAAAGCAATGCATATACATATATATGTCCTTGGATTGCTTTTAACTCAACAGCCCACCAAAGATGTATGCTCACAGGAGCTGGTTCTTAATTAGGATGAAGTAGGACTGTCTCTAGTACCCCAAGCTGACATGACAGTCATTCTTTTGGGATATAATTGCCCGTCAATTTAAGGGGGCAGTATCTGGTTCTTCTAACACTACATGGATTCCATTGGAGCATATGAGCTGTTCATAGATTATTCTTTGCCACATAACCAGTTCATCTTTTATTCTCAGTCATTTATATTAAGACATCCTTTACATTGCTTCCCTCGCACTATTCTTCATTGGCAATGTGTTGCAGCTTATTAACCTTCACAAAATGCCTCTCCATTTCCCTTAGGATAACCTTCAACAATGTTTTCAATAAATGTGTAATTCCATGGATCTTAGTCATGCAGCATCACAAGAAGAATACTTTTATATTTTCTAAACAAGCCTTTGTTTCAAGAAGAAACTTGAAGTCATTAAACATACCACATAATTTTCAAAAGCGATAATCCAGCCTGCTCTCCTCCTTCTGTTCAATTCTGGGCCCAACTCATTGTCTATGTGCAATGTCTGTCCAAAATATATGTACTGATGGGACCAACTCCATCCAACTGCATATTTTAGTCTAAATAGGCATTCCTCATCTACTTATTTTTTTTTCCAGTGTAGAGAAACCTAACTCTTTTTGGCTGCTTATGGATTTCACTTAAATGGCTCTTTGTGTTCTAAGGCTTGATGTAATCAGCATTATACCACCAGGAGACAACAGCATCTGGAGGACCTTAACATCTTTAGAACACTCCTTCTCCACTTGAATTCTGAATAGGATCTTCTCCATGACAATGAATATCTTTGACCACATACCTCTCCCTATTTTATGTCTTGATTAATATTAATAATTAGAGGATAAATGAATAAAAAGTTATTATTACATCTTTTAAGGAATCTTATATGATTTGATATATGCAAAGGAGATACCTTTTTGACAAAAACTGCTGTTAACAAATACTATTATAGCACCTACATTGTAGAGTCACTTACGATTATTTCTTTGTTTCCAAGTATAGTTCATCATAAGGTTTATGAAACCACAAACAACAGTCTTAATGAAGAAGTCATATAGTTTGATATGATCAAAATTTGTCAGGCATAAATATGATATATTTGAGTAACAATTCAAAATATGATAGAAAGATCCAAGATATAAATCATATGAAAAGAAAAACCTTTATTCTCAGGGGCAGCTAGGTGGCGCAGTAGATAGAGCACCGGCCCTGAAGTCAGGAAGACCTGAGTTCAAATCCGGCCTCAGACCAAACACTTGACACGTACTAGCTGTGTGACCTTGGGCAAGTCACTTTACCCCAATTGCCTCACAAAAACAACAACAACAACAAAAAAAACCAAAAACCTTTATTCTCATTATGGAATTGTTAGTGTACTTGCCTACTATCAGTTTCTTGCTGCTAAAATTTATATATTAATATTTAAGAATTGCTCAAGCCATAATATTTTGTTTTAATTCCTGCCAAAATATGTAGCACCATTTTAAAAAAAGCTTAAATATTTCTTATTATAAAATAATTATGATAACATGAATTTTCCCTTTAAGTTCCTACAACCTACCTCAGGTGCAAGGTACTCAGGTGTACCACAAAATGTCTTCATTGTAGCTGCATCTGTAATCCCTTCTTTGCAAAGTCCAAAATCTGTAATTTTTATGTGGCCATCTTTATCCAACATCAAATTTTCCAACTGTGTATTAGGAAAGAAAGAAAGTTTAAAATTGTCCTCTGACTTTCAATAATATATATTTCTAGGAGGGGAAAACATATCCAAAGTTCACTAAAGTATTCAATACTTTACAAATTAAGGATGAAATTACAGCTCCTATAAAGTTCCTACTTTTGTATAGAGTAAAAAAGTACATTACACTAAATATTCAGGAATTGTGATCATAGAGCTTTAAAATAAACTAGGACTCTATAGCTTTAAAATTCATTTTTATTTAAGTTGTGAAAACTCAAGACTGTGAAACTTGGAAAAGCTAAGTTTCCTCCACCAAGCCCCACTTTTAAGAGAGGCATAATAGAAGAATATCATCTAATAAGCCTTCCTATTTAGTACTTAACAACGTTCTCTAAATCATTTCAAGATGAGCATCTTTTAAAAAAAGTCCACAAGAAACAGGAATCCACTATTATTTTTCAAAACCCTTGCAGATTTTTCTTTAAATTCAACCTAAATATAATGCTACAAGGAAAGTAGAATTCTGATGAATTTCTTTACTATTAAATATAAAAATGGAGAGATAATACACACAGAAGAAGAGCTCTGGCTTGATTTTTATTACAAACACATATACAGATCACATTTATTTTACGTACATGTATACACACATACAGAGCCAAATCTACAATATTAAGTGAAAATCAGTTTGATCCTGTTAGTAAAAATATATCGAGGGACAGAGTTCACAGATTTAACTACTATAAGGCATGCAATTGTCAGTCAATTCAAGTCATAAGACTATCTGCTCACAAAACCTGATATTCTGAACCTATGATTTTTGCTATTGTTGTTGAGCTGTTTTTCAGTCGTGTCCAACTCTTCATGACCACATTTGAGGGCAAAGATACTACGGTGGTTTGCCATTTCCTTCTCCCGCTCATTTTACAGATAAGGAAACTGAGGCAAACAGGATTAAATGACTTGCCCGGGGTCACCTAGGTATTATATGTCTCAGGCTGGATTTGAACTCATGAAGAGGAGTCTTCCTGACTCCAGGGCCAGTGCTCTATCCCCTGAGCCATCTACTTGCCCTATAATTTAGTTGTACAATCAACGTGTCAGTCAATAAACATTTATTAAGCACCAACAATGTGTCACACATAGTGCTAAGCTAAGAGTGTGGAGAGCTGACATGGTGAGATCTAAATTTAAGGAAGGTCACTTTGATGGCTGAGTGGACAATGAACTGAAGTGATGAGAAACTTGTAGCAGGAAAACTAACCAGCAGGCTACTGCAGTAGTCCAATGAGATAAAATCCTGAACTAAGTTGACAGCAGTGTTGGAGGAGAGAACAGAATATAATCTAAAAATGTTACAAGGGTAAAAACGAGAAGCCTTGGCAACAGATTGGATATAGGAAGTGAATGCAAGGCACTGAGGATGACACCTAGTCCTGCCTGTACCTGGATGGAAATATCCTCTACAATATCCTAAATTACATACTCAATGATAGAGAACACACTGAATCTTGATTCAGCTCATTCTACTTTTTGACAGGTCTAATTGCTAGGGAATTTGTCCCTTATACTGATCCAAATTTGCCTTTCTCTAACTCTCATCCATTATTCCTACTTCTAGAGACAATTAGTATAATCTGAATTCCTCTAAAATATTATAGTCTTTCAAATACTTGAAGATATCTATGATAACCCCTAAGTTTTCTCTTCTCCAGGCTAAATGTCCCCAGTTCATTCAACCAACGTGATGGTGTTTTCTGTAACAATCCTGGTCATATACCACTTTGGACCTATGTCAGTTGATCAATGTCCTTCCTAAAATGTGGTGTTTGATAATGAAGACAGAGTCTAACCAGATGGGACAGAGTACAGGGAGGCTATACATGCTTCATGTGGAACATTATTGCCTTTTATGAGATCTAAGATTGCTTAAACTCTTGTTGAATTTGTAGTCTACAAAAACCCCCAAAGTCTTCACAGGAACTGTTATTTAGTCCTATCTCCCCATCCTACACTTAGGTAGTCGATCTTTGAAGCTTAAGTCTAGGACTCTGCTTTTTTCCCTATTTTCTTAGCTTAAGATCATTATTCTAGTCTTTTAAGACCAAGCTGGTTTTTTTTTTTTAAATGAAGCATCTTCTTAAATACACTTGAGTAAATTTATCAGAAAGCACACACAATAAGTACATGAACAAATGAATAGATGAATAAAATTTATGTGACACTTAATATGTGTAAGGCACTGTTAAATGCCTTATAATTATTATCTCACTTGATTTTCACAATCCTGATGCTGTTATTGTCCCCATTTTATAGATGAGGAAACTGAGGCAAAGAGAAGTTAAGTGACTTGCCCAGTTAGTAAGCAGGAGGGTAATTTGAACCTCAGTCTTCCCGATTCCAGGCCCTGCACTCTATCCACTGTGCCACCCTGCTGCCTCAACTAACTTCTTTTGTGTTATGCTTAGTCCATAACTGGATACAACTATTATGTAAAAGTGAGATAAAGTTTTTTTAAGATTAATTTGAATATCTGTTACCAATTTTATCACTTTGTGTGTAACTCACTATCTCCCTTAGGTGAATCTGCAATTGTGATCTATCTTAAAAGAAGGGGCTATAGCTTTTATGCTTATTTTAACTGTCTATATCATTAGAGTCAGACTCATGATTGGAAGACGTAAAATTTTATGTTACAAATAAGGACTATATTTAACTACCTGAATTATTTAGGGGTTTATTATTTATTATTTATGTTTTCTTTAAGGGGGTATGGGTAAGGAATCTTTGTCTTTTAAGGCTTTTACAAGCAATAATAATGGATGTTATCAGTTGGGGTAGGGTACTGTTGGATTTTATGACTCAGTTTAAATACAAAGTCATGAGATTATTATTCTTAAATATTCTTTTGCCTGCTCCTCTCCCCTTCATTGTCTTTGTTTGTTTTGTTATTTGATTTTTGCTAGAAAATGGGGTTAAGTGATTTGCCCAGGGTCATACAGCTATCGAGGGTCAAGTGCCTGAGGCCAGATTTAAACTCAGGTCCTCCTGACTCCAGGGCCAGTGCTCTATCCATTGGGCCACCTAGCTACCACCCTCTTCCTTCTTTTTGGTGACTGTCATTTCAGGTTGGGAAAAAGAGGCTATTTATTTGTACCTTTGTGCTTTGGCTGTTACCTGAGTCAAATGAGATTGAAAATAAAATAGAAAAATTCTGTCACTCATATATGGGAGCACCCTATTACGGAGTTAATTGGTACATTTTACCCATAGGATATGTAAGCATAATCCTACTATATTCAAAAAAATTATTGATGTCTGTTGAAATTCTGATTAATTATTCAACTGCTATCACTTGCGGCTAAGAGCTATACAGTTTGGGAAGAACATTATTAAAGCAACATCAATAAATGGTTTCCCTCATTCAGCCCTCTCTTCTTTTTAGTAACAAAATATCGAGTAATAACGTGGAAATTTATGAAAGTAAACACAAGGCAAAGAATTGTAGTGTCTGAATTCTTAGCCACTAATAATGCAAATTCCATCAGAGAAGATAAAAGTCCCAGGACTGCTATAATTAGGAAGAAAGGGTCATAGAGGAAACCTGAGCCTCAGCTTTGGGGACCCAGACATCCCTACTTATATTCCTAGGGCTTGAAAATCCTTTCTACAATTAACTAAGGTCCAACTTACAGGTGTTAGCTCTAACCATGAATGCCATATAGTCAAGTAACGTTAGAGCTAGAAAGGAACTTAAAATTACCTTTGTACAATCAATGAGCCATGGTCCTTAAGATTAGAAAATCAATACAAACATAAATTTCAGTGATGTTTTAGATCAAAGTTACTTTTTATAACTTATAAAAATAAATCCTATGATTTTTCTGATGAGCTGATTTATGAAAGTGCTATTGTTAATATTTTCTTTTCTTCTATAGGTTATTCACAGTTATTCATAGTGGAATCAATACTTGTGGATAGAATAAAGTTTAAGCAAATACTTAGGCTCTTTATTAACTTTTAAAAATGATTTATTATAAACAATACTGAACAAGAATGAAATGAATTAAACTTGCTTTGTAACTACTTACATATAAATGATTTCAATGAATAAATTGGCATGATAATTTTTTTAACCACTGTATACTGAAGTCTGTATCAGGATTCTTTATCCATTTTCATTCATTTCCCTTTTATATCATTATAGTTGGTATGGATTCCTTTTTGCTGATTCTGCTTTTTTTATTTAGAATTATTTCAAAAACGTGTTTCCAGATTTCTATACACTTCTCAAACTTTTAGTATTAACCACATTATTGTATTTGGTTGCATTAATGCACCACAATGTATTTAATCATTTCTTTATTGTTGAACATTTAGGTTGCTTCAAGATACTTCTTTTTCGGCAACTACAAATTATGCCACTATGATACTTTCAAAATATACATTTACTACATGGAATAATTGGATCAAAGTGTATGATTATTTGTTGGTTGCTACCAATTGCCAGACTGCTCTCCAGAATGATTCTATCAGTTCACAATTTTATAAGAAAGTGAATGAGCACACCTGTTTGCCCAAACGTTGCTGACATTTAGTTTCACTGATTTTAATTACTTTTTTTTGACAATTTGAAGGCTATGAGGTTGTATCTCAAAGGCTTATATCTCTTTAGTTATTAATCAGGTTGAACATCTTTTCAAATGATTATTAACCATTTGTGGTTTTTCCTTTGAAAAAGTCCTCTTCACATTCCTTCTGTGTCATCTCACGTCCATAATTATTCCATTCTTACATCCTTTTAAAGTACTTAAAAGTCTATCATCTGGCTGGAATTCAGTAAGGTATATGGTTTAAACTGTAGGTCTAAATCCATTTCCTTCCAAATTGCTAACCAATTTTCCCAAGTGCGTTTATGAAATACTGAATTATTTCCTCCATTTTTATTTTGTTTTTCAAACACTGATATTTTATATACATTTGGTTGTATATTTTGTGAATTTTCATATAAATTTTCACATATTATTTAATATGTTTTTGTGTGGTGAGCCACATATTTGTTATTTCATTTTACTGTGGGAAAATTAAAGTGTAGAAACACTGTCCATTGATGCAGATGGATAACCCTCTCCATGCTCATTGAAACGTTAAGTGACTTCCTTACTTAACTAATGGAACAGAGCTGCCATGTGTCAGAGGCAAGACTTGAACCTAGATCTTTCTAATTCTAAGGCTGGGCCTCTCACCAGGCTCATTTAAGATGATGTGACACTAATGTATTATGCCGAGATAGTTACATCTATTTTCCCTTAAGAACTTGGGGTCTATTGTATAACAATTTTTTACTATTTAGTCATCTGTGTGCAAATCATTCCTATTTGCCACTGTAAATCAACAAGATTTCAGTGAATTCTCTGTGTTGGTGAACCCTTAGTGACCAAAAAATGTGAACTATGGGTTCCACTGTGTTTTAGAAAATTCAGAACTTCATTTAGTTCTATATGTTCAGCGGTAAATGGAGAGCATCATCCAGTGATAAGTGATGGATTTCAAATCACAGTATTTGTTGTTCAGTTGTGTCTGACACTTCATGACCCCATTTGGGGTTTTCTTGGCAAGATAATAGAGTGGTTTGTCATTTCCTTCTCTAGATCATTTTACAGATGAGGAAAATGAGGTAAACAAGGTTAAATGACATGCCTGGAGTCACAGAGCTAATAAGAGTCTGAGGGTGGATTTAAACTTAGGTCTTCCTGACTCCAGGCCCCAGCACTCTATCCTCTATACTTAAACTACACCAGGTTTTGAATTCTGATCCCACCACTAGGAAGGTCACAAGCTCTCTGGGTCACAGTTTCCTTAGCTACAAAAAGAAGTTGTACTAGATGACCGCTGAATCCCTTTTAACCTAAATCTATGATCCCACGTAATTATTTTGAAGCATGTGTGTACGTATATGTATGTGGGACATGTATGTGTTTGCATACATACCATATATACACACATACTCACATATATGTACATATGTGTGTGTGTATACACACGCACACATATTATGTCTCTTAAGTGGATTTGCATACAGAACTAAAGAAAGACTAAAACAATATAATCAAAAGAACGTGGACACAAGTTAAGTGTCCCCAAAGGCCTTATTTCTTTATGTTACTTGGTGATCTCATGGGTTTAATGATCATCTCTATGTAGATGATTCCTAAGCCAATACATCACAGAAACATAGAATTTGAGAGAAGAGAATGCAGTGGCTATCTCTAGTCTCTATACAATATCTATCTAGTCTATACACAATAAGTAGAAATCACATCTCTTCCTAGAAAATCCCCCTTCGAGGGGGAATCCACCATTTCTAAAGATAGCTCATTCCATTTTTAGACAGCTCTAATTATTAAGAAATTTTCCCTGACACTGAAGCCTAAATCTGCCATTATTCGTTTCTGACATCCAATGCCAAAAAGAACAAATCTAAACCCTATTCTATATGACAACCTTTCAAATACTTGGACAGCGCTACTACATCTCCCTAACTTCTCTTCTTCAGGCTAAAGATCACTAGTTCCTTCAACCAATTATCATATGACATAAACTTAAGCTTGCTAAGTGATATGGTGGATAATACACAGTATGCACTTTAAAAAAAGGTTTTCTCTCTTTCTCTTTCTTTCTTCTCTCTCTTCCTCCCTCCCTCCCACAATTTTTGCTCCCTTCCACTGGATGTTAACATCTTTTTAAACTGTGATGCACAAAACTAAAGACAATACGCAAGTAAGGTCTTATCAGAACAAAGTACAGAGGGAATGTCTCCTTCCTTATTACTGAAAGATATATCTCTCTTAATGCATCTCAAGACTGCATTAGCTTTTTTAGTTGCCACAAAACACTGCTTTCTCATATTGAGCTTGCAGTTCACTGAAATCCTCAGATCTTTTAAAATTGTTACCTAGCCATATCTCCCTATCTTTTACTTCCAAAGTTTATTTTTTGTACCGAAGGATAAGAATTTACATTTATTTCTACTGAATTTCATCTTACAGATTTGTTCCAATGATATAGCTTTTCACATCTTGATTCTGTCATCCAATGTGTTAGTTACTTCTCTTAGATTAGTGTTACATACAAATTTGACCATTATACTGTCTCAGTTTTTGTCCAAGTCATAATAAAAATTTTGAACATCACAGTGTCAAGCAAAGATATTCTACTGCAGACTTCCTATCACATTGGCTTTAAACCATTAATGATACACCATAAATCTGGTCATTTGACCAATGCTGAATCCAACTTACTGTACTACTGTCTGTCTACACCTCTCTCCATTTTCTCACTAAGAACACCATGAGATACTTTATCAAAAGCTTTGACAAAATCAAGTAAGCTATATTATACAGTTCTACATTAACTCTTTCACCATCTTCAACAGTGCTCTGATGCAGCTAGTCATTTTTTAATCAGGAGGAATATAGTTCTTTACTAAAAATAATATTCTATAGTTATCGCTTTGCAACATCATTGTGTATGCTTCTATTTGCTTTTGCAGCTAACTACACTTGTCTGTACTACACACCTACCCTTATACTTGTTAGTTGTCTCCCCCAAGTGTTGTCATCCATAAATTAAAGATGTATGATAGGAATACAACCAAAAAAACCCCAAAATGCTAAGAGAGTCAGATTAGTTGAGAAATATTGGCACTGGATAAAGAATGAAATGATGGGAGCCTTTTACATGCAGCTATGTAGGCGTATTAGATTACACAACACAAGAGTTCCTGAAAAGTTATTTGTGACCAATACTTTGGTGAAGCAAATAAATCAGAATGTTTAACAAAAGTACTGGAATACTTTTTAATTTAAAGGAATTCTTTGGCATGTCATATTTAGCATAAATTATCACTAACTCATTTACCCATTTTATAGACCTTGATTTTCACATGCTGGTTTGATTACAGTATGGTACAATATATGCTTTTAAATCAGTAAGCCTAGTTCATAAGGGTGTTGGGAGAATAACGCAGTACTTTAATAAAGGTCCTCAAATGCTTATGAAGAAACAAATCAATAGCAACATACTATACAATATTATTAGTAACCATATGTTTTTCAAATGTTAAAACTTTTTAAAAAATCAAATATTCAAATCGTTAAAGGTCTTAGACCATCAAGAACTATAAATTGAAACTAAAACTAAGATTGTATCCCAGTTAAACATCTTGATTTACTATAAAGGTTTTTTTATAAGGATAGGATGTCATATAAAATCCTAAAATAGAATTAAATACCTTAAGGGTTTTACCTACCTATGAATTCACTTAATTTTTAGGCCAATGCCTAATGTTATTCTTAATTATAAGCATTTAGAGAAAAAACTAAACTCTTTCTAGAGATCATATAGTTAAGAAACATTTATTTGCACATCAAATACTCAGAAATACAGAAGGTGCCTTCAGACTAGTGAATAAAACAGTATGCTCTATGCTGCGAAGCACATTCTACAAGGCACAGTTTTTTCTCAAAACCAAATCTATTTTTTTCAAAACTGTGTAACTTTGTAATTACTTTGTGTTTGTCCCCATAGTCTCTGAAAAAACAAAATTTGATTACTTTTTTTTTTTTACCTTGAGATCACGGTACACAATCTTTCCAGAATGTAGATAGTCCAAAGCTGAGACAATTTCTGCACCATAGAAGCGTGTGCGGTCCTCAGAGAACACCCGCTCTCTCGACAAATGGAAAAACAGCTGCAGGGTAAACAGCAGGGACAGGATTGTAATAATTACTGATTTAGTGGGGGAAATTAACACAAACATAAAACACCTCTCATCACCATATTGTGATGATAGATAGTGTACTCTCAGTGGACACTCAGCACTCTTAGACAGCAGCTGGCTTATCTTTTCCAGGTTTCCAAGGGGAGACTGTGAGCTGTTAAATCAGCGTTTTAATCAATATACCAATCTTGTTTAAGGCATTCTGTTTGCTACCCATTTAACCTTCAGTTACCATAGGAAAAAAGTGTCTATCATCATCCTGTATTCCTTCTTATTCTGTCCCTCACCATTTCCTTTTTAGGATGAGGTACTGAGTGATATTATTAAAATAACAACATGGGTATGGTTGCATGATTTTAAGTTAATTACTTAATTTACTTTTGTACTAAAGAGGAAAAAAAAGAATTGGTATTCATCTGGACACTGTTTAACAAATGAACTAGAACAATGAAAAAGTTGATAATGCTGTCAGTAAATAGCCCCTCAATGACCTGATCATTGTGTTATAGCTAGAGATGATAAACCTCTCAGAGTTGTGACTTCCTAACTTCATTTTAGTGATCTACAAAATAGCTAAGCAGAACAAATTCTTTGGTATTCCTGATGGAATTCAATATTTGTTCTCCCCATTCTGAAACTGTACCACTTAACAAATCATCCATTCCTTAAAAACAAAAAAGTGGCTAATATTTTTAAAGTAATTATAAAGCAATATAAAAGTTAGCACTTTGAAATTACATCACTCCAAAAACATATTAACTAAAAACATTAAAGTTTTTTTAAAATCAAATATGATTTAAATTTTTTCTACATAATATCTGTGGCAGATTTTTGAATTGCTTGTTTTTTTACTGATAAGCAAGTTGTTCAATGATATGCATCAGAGTTCATTCATTTGCTTCTGTCTATATACATGACATTAAACAACTACACTAAAAATGAAAATTTCAGCTAATCATCCAGATGTTTTCAATTACTTGAAGACTTGATATCAGATAAAAATGTTATGATGATCTGATTCAATTTGATTTAATTCAATTAGGCAAGGATTTATTGATTGCTTATTGATGTCTGACGCATTGAAGGAAATACAAAGCCAAATAAGATACAGTCCTTGCCTTCAGAGAGCTTATAAACTTTTTAATTCTCTTTTCATTGGATCATTTGATTTTATATAGACACAAGAATAGGTAACATCTATTTCTACATTTTGTATTGGCAGGACTTCTCATAAGTAGTGATATAATTTTAGGGGATACCAGGCTAGCATCAGTTACTCAAAAAAAAGCTGCCTGATTCATTGTAAGAGATTCATTTTTATGTTTTGAAATATTTGGCAGGGAGAGGGTCTTCAAGAATTCTGTACAGTGATGGGAGGAAATGACTACAAGGAAATGATTATAGTAAAATGACTTCAACCTGTTTTGAAACCTCATTCAAATTGCTTACCTTTGTATTTATGGCCCTAAATATTCTGTCCTGAATCTGCCTTTCATTCAACAACCATCTATAAATTGCCTACAGTGTACAAAGTGATATGACAGGAGTTGCGAACAAAGAAATGACCCCTGTCCCCTTTCCACCTTCATTTCTCTTCTCTTCTCTATACAAACTTCCAATTCCAATTGGACTGGTCTACTTACTATCCATAGAACTTGTCTTGTATATCCCTTCTCCCTGATGTTATTCTTTTTAATTCCACATCAAATGTCCATCCACCCTCCTCTCTGTCCACTGAACCCTTCTATTCTCAGTTCAAGTACCACCTCCTTTCACAAAGCCTCCACTAACACCCTTGCTCACTGAATTCTCTTCCCCTGAATATATATACCAGGAGGAAACCTGTGGCCTTGAGGTGAGTATATACCCACTCCTGGTATATACTTTGCCTACACTACTCATTCGACATTTACTATTTACTACTTGGGTTAGCTGGAGTTTTGTTTGCTTAGGTCTTTTTATCCATAATTTTATCCATAAGTTCTCTGAAGGGAGAAAATCACTTCTTGTACTTTTAATAAATCCCACAGGAAATACATAAGACAAGGGTGTTAAAATGGAAAGCATGCTGGGCCTGTCATCAGAAGACCTAGGCTTGAACATAACTACTCAAATATACTCTCTCTGTCTCTGGCTGTCTGATGTTTTATTTAGCATAAACAAAAATGTGTAAAGCTTTTTACTCATTTTCATTCCTTGGTCAACCATGTGAATTGGTGGTCATGACGGCTAGCTGAGTTAAGCTTATCTCTCATCAACAACTTAGGATTCTTAAAAGAAACACCGTGAGCAATCTCAGCACAGTAAGATTTGTTGCATATTAAGAGCACTTCTAGCTCTCTGACACTGTGCACCAAACTTCTTGAATCCATTACGTAATATGTTTTGTCTTCTTATTGCTTCTATAACCAACACTGGACATTAAAATCTGACCCTTGAAATCATCTTCTCACCCATTGGTCAATGCCTCTTGGTACACACCAGTTTACTTGACCTCAACATTTCAGTCTGATTGGAGTCAGATGACTTTTTGGTTCTCTTCTTAACTAATTTAAGCTTCATGTTAGCAGCAAAAAGATAGCCACTGCCTCAGTGGGCAGTGCCAAGGAAAAATGAGAGAAGGAAAGACTTCCATTTACTCTTACTGTCCTTATGAGGGTCACTTCATCGCTACAGATATCCTCACCTATAAAATGGGGATGATAATATCTGCCTTAAGTTGCTCAGTGTTGTTGGGATTAATTCAACAAATATTCTATAATCAACTACAACATACAAGACACTGCATGGAGCTGGGATCAAGTAAGATAATGGATGTAAACTTCCATATACAATGTCATCTATTACCATTAAGCAGTATTTAATAAATATTTCCAGGATGAGCGCTATGTAAATGCATTACAGAAAAATTGTGTTACAGTTGGTATGAATTTGTATCCAGAAAAGGGAAATGGTCCCTTTTGAAGAGGAGATATGCCTGATCCTGTGTATAATATTTACTACAGAAGTAATTAAAAGTAACTTTACAAGGCAATCAGGAAAGATGGGAAGTTTAAAGCAATTTCCCTGAAAAAAAGAACAAAAGGAATAAAGCAGTATTCCTGTGGAGAAAAACCTTCTGATTAAAGAAAAGACCATACTCTGAGTGTTCTTTTTGTTGCTTGTACCTGTGGAAAGTAGGAAAGGGCTAAATAAAGAACTTGAATGAGTCATGCCCTTCCTTTAAATAATCTCACAAGACAGGAAGGGTGAGGAAGGAAGCCAGTGACCAAGAGGAAAAGTCACCTGCAAGGACTTTTGATGCTGAACTACTGAAGAACACTGAAACTCTTGCTAAACCCCATGACAGTTTTTACTCACAATTAAGAGTTTTAGTATAAACTGAAAAAAAGCATTCTGTTAAGGCCAGGGAGAAAACATTGGGCATTTATGATTGGTGAGAAAGTCAACTTTTTGTAAAAAGATAACTGTATTTGTTGAAAGCTTTCTTTATTTGGGCATCCTATTCAAAGGTCTGAGCTGAAACTGGTTAATTTTTGTGTTGAATTATTTTAATAGTCATATTCTTTTTTTTTTAAAGCCTAACGACACTAAGTTAAAGTTAATTTTGAAAGTAAGCTGAAATAGGGCACAGGATAAGCCACTGGGACAGAGGGGACCATTACTTTACAGATGAGAAAACTCAGATATGGTGAGGTCAAATGACCTTTGGGGGGGGGAATGGGGACATATAAGTGTAAAAATTGAGTCTCCCTTTTTCACTCAGGCTGGAAGGCCAAGCAGCCCCTCACAGGTTGGATCCCCATGACGACCTGTATTGAAGCTTTAATCTACTCTGTTTTTCTTACCTAGGCTGGTTCAGTCCCTGCCGAGACAGACTGATGACTCTCTAGTTTTAGAAGCTCACCACAATAGTGCCACAACTTAGTATGGATCAGTCCTATTGCAGCTAACATATCTCAAACTCAAGCAATCTACCAGCCTCAACCTCCCATAGTTATACGCTTTATAGGTATACTCCATCACATTTGGTTGACGTCAAATGACTTTGAGAAGTCCACGCAAATAGTGAATGAGAGAGACAGAGGTTCTTTTCCGTAGAATATGCTATCAAGGGGCAGCTAGGTGGCACAGTGGATAGAGCACCGGCCCTGAAGTCAGGAGTACCTGAGTTCAAATCCGGCCTTAGACCAAACACTTGACACTTACTAGCTGTGTGACCCTGGGCAAGTCACTTAACCCCAATTGCCTAAAAAAAAAAGAAAGAAAGAAAAAAAAAAAGAATATGCTATCAATATAAAAATAATGAATGCAACAAAATGTAACTAAAAACATGCAAAATAATTTGAAAAATCCACTTAAACTAGACAGTTTGAAAGTAATTAGGGAAGGTTGAAATTATATATTAAATATTGATTTAACATATACTATGTTAAGAAGCAATACTTAGCAATGGCTAGAAAGCTATAGCCCTGAACAATTAATTTAGTTTTAAATGTCCCAGGCAACTCTCAAAAATATACTTTACACAGAGTTGCTATGAAAATTACAATATACATTGATAGAGGGAGTTCCTATACAAGATGCTAACCATACCTATGAAATCAAAGTTCCAGACCAAATACACACACACACAGAGCAATATGAGTTCAAATACAAATGAACTATATATCCAAATACTATTTAAGCATAGACATAAACTAAATTCTATATAACACACATGTGTTACATGCTAAAAAGAATCCACAAATGTTTCTATATAATGAAAATTAGGGCAGAAGTTCTGATTTTAAAATATTTGTATTGGAATCATCACAGACCAGACACCCCAAAATATATTCAGTTCAAAAGAAAAAATGAGTTCACCTGGGACAGATGACCAGATTTTCTCTTCAGAGAGGACATGTTTACCTTAGTGTCTCCAGCTATAAAATGGGGGTAATAACAGCACCTACCTCACAGAATTGTTAAAAGAATCAAATGAGATATTCATAAAAAGCATGTAGCACAGTGCCTGGCAAACAGTAGGTACTTCTTAACGAATGTTCATTCCCTTCTTCTCCATTCCTCAAGTATCCTGTTTGTTCTGAAGTGAACTTAATAAATCGTTGTTGTTCAGTCAGTCGTGTCCAACTCTTCATGCAATGAATGGTTAGCAAACTACTGTTTTTGCAAATCTGTTTATTTGATCATAAATCACAACATTTACTGTGGCAATAAACTGCTGCATTTAGAATAAGAGTCTTGGTTCTTTTGAAGTGCAATATACAATGCAGTACATTTTACAATAAATACATATTTGTATTTCCCCAAATTCAGAATTATTAAAAGTTCTAGTCTTAAGTTGATTTTCTTCCTGCAAATCTTTTGTAATAGCTTAATAGCCCCTACCTAGAGAATTGCACAATATGTTTAATACAAGTCTCATTAATTTCAGTGATTAGATTCATTATCATAATATTGATTGAGCTAGGATCTTGAGTATCCTAAAGACAACTAATTAATTAAGCAATAAGGCACGACAGTCTGTGCAATAATGCTGATTAACACACCCCTTGGGCCCACAGAAGGACCCAAGGTACAGTGGAATAGCTCTAATTCAACCTAAGGTGAAATGAATAAACATGACTATCCTACATAGTTTCAATATTGTTACTCATTCAGCACAGTGAAAATTAAAGTTATTTTATGACGAATAAAGTATTTTTACAGTTTTAAAATAACTCACTGCAATAATTATCCAGATAATAGCTTTTATTATCCATTCGTTTTCTGACATACATTTTGCAAAGCAAAAATAAGTTGTAAACTCATCTAATTTTAAACTTTGTTTTTTAAAGCACAACTTCAGTGAGGAGAGTATAGTGGGAAGAACACTGCATTTAAAGTTCAAATCTCTGCTTCTTAATATTCAGTTTGACCCTGACCAAGTGTTTTACTTTTCTTGGTCACAATTTTGTGTAAAATGAAGGGACTGAATTAAATGACCGGTAAGGTATTTTATATGTATAAAGCTATGAGTCTCTCACCCTGCAGATAAGAAAGACAAATAGTACTGAATTGCTTAGGAATTAAAAGTGCTCTGGCAATTAAAATAGGCCATTAGGGAAGCTATGAGGGAATTTCAGGAGCCCTATATCAGATCTGAAGTCCTGAGATGAAATAGATGTTCGGTAGAAACAGCAGTTTCAAACAATGGGTTATCCATCTTGGGCTCTACCTCTATTGTCTTTTCTCAAGCCATGCAATGCTCAAAAAGTAACAATAGATACAATCTCCCCAAAACTGGCAATCCTACTATCTATATTTATTTTATGATCTTTGTCATAGCTTTTTTTTTTCTTTTTCAACGGTGGAGGGCAGGAAAGGGTTAACATTAATGCATAAAAAATTAAATGTAATTTTCTATATTGCAAACAAGTTCTACCCCTTTAAACTGTGAAAATATTTATAACTGATTTAAAATTGGAAGAATTTAAAAATATACTTAGCAAAGCAGTTATGATAGGCTCTTTATAGCTTATAAATACATTTACTCTATATAATACTGCAGGAGACAAGATTACTTCCTCAGCCCAATGCGAAAAAAATATGAACAAAGGAAAAAATGTTATTTATTAAGAAAATAAGTAATACAAAATAGACTGTTTTCTGTATTTTTATTTACAAATCTTCAAAATTTCTAATAAATATTTCAAATTACCAAGAAAAAATAAAGCTAAAAATCATTCCTGTGATATCTTCAATAGTGGATATAATAAGTATTAAAAGTTCACGCTTCTCCAACCGTGTCTCCAAGTGTACCCAATCACACTCTTTGGATGTCAAACGCAAAGTCCTAGAACTACTGTGAATTTTCCCATCTGTTCAAATGTAGGTTAATTACAATATGAATGCAGAACTCTAGATAATATCTTATATGATTGCCATATTCAGGAACTTATTTTGTACCCCTTTTACTTTGAGTCATTTGGACTTTGTTCTATTACTCGGAAAATAAATTCCTAGTGTTCATTGCTTCTAGGGAAAAGGCAAATGCTAAGGGAAATTATGGATCACTGTGAAGATTCCTAGTGGTACTACTCCCTTTTGACATCTTCTACATGCCCACCAAAAAAGGAGTTGGAGGCAGAGACTTTAAATAGGCACTAACCTATCTTACTCCTACCGACCTCTAGCCTTCTATAAAAAGCTTTAAGTAGGTAGAAAGAACATGATAAACGTTTTTACATTGCTGCTTTCAGCTATGTTCTTTTCTTTCAGTTTTCTCTCAAGTAATAAAGCCAAACATTTCAAAAGTATTAACTTCATTTAAAAGACTGGTATTAAAGAGTATCACTGATATATGCTTTAGTTACAAAAGGCACAGTAAGCCCTCTTTCTCTAAAAACAAGAATTGGGAATAATTGAGAATAGGTATTAAAGAGAATTTTATTTTCAAGAATGAGAAACTGGAATTTTCTACTTAGAGAAGTTTCATTCTTTCCTTTTCTAGGTACTTAAAAAAGCGTTCCCAGATTATAAATCACACAGTACTCTGGATTACGAGTTCCTTGAGAGTAGAGACTATCTTTTGCCTTTCTTTATATCCAATATTTGGCACAGCGCCTAGCATATGGTCCAGTTTCTCTCTCAAGAACAAGATCCTTTGTAGCTCAATGAATCAATGGAACACAAAACAGGGAAATGGGATCATACCCTGAAAAACAGGAAAAGCTCACAGGCATAAGTTCTGTCTGTCCCAGTTTCTTCATCTGCAAAATGGGGATAATAATATCTACCTCCCAAGGTTGTTGCAAGGATCAAATGAGATAATATTTGTAAAGTGCTTAGTACAGTGCCTGGCTCATAGTAGGTGCTCATTAAATACCTTATGCCCCTCCCCTCCAACGATGCAAATTACAAATTATCTATGAATGAGTATGTTCTCCTACAATTTTGATACAGGGAGTCCATCCAGTGTGCTGGAGGCCTTCTTCACTTTTTTTCTAACATCATAAAAGGATGCCAGTGGAAAACTTTCATTGTCCATCTGTCATCCATTTACCCTCGTCATATGATGATGCCATATTCTTTTCCTAACACATATTTCCCTAAAGACATCTTTTACACCTGTTACCTCAAGTTTCTTCATTAGTTATATGTTATATCCTAAACATTTACCATACATGTACCTCTCCTACTGCCCCCATGTGATATTGTTTTTGTGCTTACTGTTTGTTCATTATGAAAAAAACCTATTTGATTCAATAGAGTAAAACATTGCTTTAAAAGCTCTTATCTAACAACATGTATATATCATTCACATATTAAAGACAAAGCAACAAAAATAACCCTGTTAAAAGACCTATCCATTATAAACATACACAAGGCATAAAACAAGAATATTTATGCTCAGCAAAGGTGTTTACCACTTTGATGAAGGATATCCAGCATAGCATATAAACTGAAGAAAAACTACCTGCAAATATCTGATATTCCTGTTGGCATATGATATTTTGCCAATTCCATATAGCCCCACAACATTTAAAAGATTCATAACTTTTCAACGGTGTTGGCCTAACCATCCACGTAGGAAAAACAAAGTGGATGAAGAATGTCTATTGCCTAGATTATGCTATGCATTTAGACAGATCACCAAAGCACTTACATGTACATGTGGAACAGATAGCACAGATGGATGAGGTGAGCCCAGCAGAGAATTAGACTGCCTTTAGAAAACTGCAATGTCATTAGTGAACCCTAACTTTCTATGTCAACAAGGAGTGATTTTTTAATACTAATCACCTAACAGCACTGACAGGTGCCAGCAAGACATGAATACAATAGTTTCTGATGCAGTAAATATAACTAGGTAAATAGTCTTCATTAGTCTCATCAGAAAATAAAGATGCCTTTTATTACATTAGGAGGTAGCTTTATAAAAAGTTAAAATCTAAACTTATAGAAATACAGGCTAATAGTTGAAGCTAAAGATGACAATAAATTATTTGAAAAAATCTTCAAGAATCTACCCAGGAAGATTTTACTTTGATCATCATATACTTGAATTTTGTTCATGATAATTCCACCACTTTGCCTTGTACACAAAGAAACAAAAAGATGACTCCTAACATACAAAATATGAACATCTAATAACTAAAATTATTAAGACATGACAGACAAAATGTAAGCATTTTGATTCCCTTTTCCTTTTTAATTCTATCAAGATATAATAAACTAGGCTAGTGCTCTATGTTTTTTGAGGAAATATTTAGGATAGCAGTCAAAATGCCACTATGTGGATGCCAACGGTATTGCCAATAAATCTGAAAAATTACAGTTCACTTGATTCTTATTGCCAGAGGTTCCCCCCCACCTGCAGAAAAGAAAGGCAGCATGGCAAAGAATAGAGGGCTTGTCACAGACTGAAGAAAACCTAGATTTAAAGTCTTCTTGATCTCTGTCTCTGTCTCTGTCTCTCTCAAACACACACACACACACACACACACACACACA